>NC_134484.1:471580073-471834285 GCF_040206685.1 Ascaphus truei
GTGTGTACACGTGTGTGTGTGTGTGTGTACACGTGTGTGTGTGTGTACACGTGTGTGTGTGTGTACACGTGTGTGTGTGTGTACACGTGTGTGTGTGTGTGTACACGTGTGTGTGTGTGTGTACACGTGTGTGTGTACACGTGTGTGTGTGTGTACACGTGTGTGTGTGTGTGTGTACACGTGTGTGTGTGTGTGTGTACACGTGTGTGTGTGTGTGTACACGTGTACACGTGTGTGTACACGTGTGTGTGTGTACACGTGTGTGTGTGTGTACACGTGTGTGTGTGTACACGTGTGTGTGTGTGTGTGTGTGTACACGTGTGTGTGTGTGTGTACACGTGTGTACACGTGTGTGTGTGTGACACGTGTGTGTGTACACGTGTGTGTGTACACGTGTGTGTGTACCGTGTGTGTGTGTGTACACGTGTGTGTGTGTGTGTACACGTGTGTGTGTGTACACGTGTGTGTACACGTGTGTGTGTGTACACGTGTGTGTGTACACGTGTGTGTGTACACGTGTGTGTGTACACGTGTGTGTGTGTGTACACGTGTGTGTGTACACGTGTGTGTTGTGTGTGTATACACGTGTGTGTGTACACGTGTGTGTGTGTGTACACGTGTGTGTGTGTGTGTACACGTGTGTGTGTACACGTGTGTGTGTGTGTGTGTACACGTGTGTGTGTGTGTACACGTGTGTGTGTGTGTACACGTGTGTGTGTGTGTGTACACGTGTGTGTGTGTGTGTACACGTGTGTGTGTGTGTGTACACGTGTGTGTGTGTGTACACGTGTGTGTGTACACGTGTGTGTGTGTGTACACGTGTGTGTGTATGTGTACACGTGTGTGTGTGTGTACACGTGTGTGTGTACACGTGTGTGTGTGTGTGTGTGTACACGTGTGTGTGTGTACACGTGTGTGTGTGTGTGTACACGTGTGTGTGTACAAGTGCGTGTGTGTCTACGTATACGTGTGTGTACGTGTCTGCGTGTGTCTGCGTGTCTACGTGTGTCTACATGTGCCTGCGTGTCTACGTGTGCCTGCGTGTCTACGTGTGCCTGCGTGTGCCTGCGTGTCTACGTGTGTCTGCGTGTCTACGTGTGCCTGCGTGTCTACGTGTGCCTGCGTGTCTACGTGTGCCTGCGTGTCTACGTGTGCCTGCGTGTCTACGTGTGCCTGCGTGTCTACGTGTGCCTGCGTGTCTACGTGTGCCTGCGTGTGCCTGCGTGTCTACGTGTGCCTGCGTGTCTACGTGTGCCTGCGTGTCTACGTGTGCCTGCGTGTCTGCGTGTCTACGTGTGCCTGCGTGTCTACGCGTGTGTGTCTACATGTGTGTGTATACATGTGCCTACGTGTGTGTATATACGTGTGTGTGTACGTGTGTATACGTGTGTGTACGTGTGTGTACATGTGTAGGGCAGGGAGGGTGGGGGCGAAGGGCAGGGAGGGTGGGGGCGAAGGGCAGGGAGCGAAGGGCAGGGAGGGTGGGAGCGAAGGGCAGGGAGGGTGGGGGCGAAGGGCGGGAGCGAAGGGCAAGGGTGAAGGGCAGGGACGGGGGGGGGGGTGAAGGGCAGGGACGGGGGGGGGTGAAGGTCAGGGCCGGGGGGGGGGCAAAGGGCAGGGCCGGGGGCGAAGGGCAGGGCCGGGGGCGAAGGGCAGGGCCGGGGGGGGGGGGTGAAGGGCAGGGCCGGGGGGGGTGGGTGAAGGGCAGGGCCGGGGGGGGTGAAGGGCAGGGCCGGGGGGGGGGGGGTGAAGGGCAGGGCCGTGGGGGGGGGGGTGAAGGGCAGGGCCGGGGGGGGGTGAAGGGCAGGGGGGAGGGTGAAGGACAGGGCCGGGGGGGGGAGGGTGAAGGGCAGGGCCGGGGGGGGGGCAGGGCCGGGGGGGGTGAAGGGCAGGGGGGGGGGTGAAGGGCAGGGGGTGAAGGGCAGGGCCGGGGGGGGGGGTGAAGGGCAGGGCCGGGGGGGGGCAGGGCCGGGGGGGGGGGGTGAAGGACAGGGCCGGGGGGGGGGTGAAGGGCAGGGCCGGGGGGGGGGAATGAAGGGCAGGGCCGGGGGGGGTAAAGGGCCGGGGGGGGGGGTGAAGGGCAGGGGGGGGGGGTGAAGGGCAGGGGGGGGGGGTGAAGGGCAGGGCCGGGTGAAGGGCCAGGGCGGGTGAAGGGCCAGGGCGGGGGGGGGGGTGAAGCGCCGGGCCGGGTGAAGCGCCGGGCCGGGTGGGGTGAAGCGCCGGGTGGGGTGAAGGGCCGGGGGTGAAAGATCTCTTCCCGTGCGGTTACTTACCTCGCACCGGGCCGCGCTCCTCCTCGGGTTCCTCGGCGGTTCCCCCCGGCGATGCGGAGCTGAGACGCTCAGGTGAGGGGGGGGTGTGGGCCGCGGCCCGTGCAGCTCCCGACAGAGACAGCTAGGCCTGAGAGCCGGAGCAGCGCGTGCGGGGATGGGGAGCTGGGGGCGCGGCCTCTAGGCCTGAAGGTGAGAGCGGCGACAGCTTGCTCTGGGGGGGGGAGCACCGGGAGAGCGGGTGAGCACCGGGAGAGAGGGTGCTCTGGGGGGGGGGGGAGGGAGGGTGCTCTGGGGGGGGGGGGGAGGGGGGGGAGCACCGGGGGAGCGGGTGAGCACCGGGAGAGAGGGTGCTCTGGGGGGGGGGGGGGGAGGGGGGGAGCACCGGGGGAGAGGGTGCTCCGGGAGAGCGGGTGATGTTGAGGTCCCGCGGAGTGGTTATAGGGGGTAGTTCCGTTGTTGCGGGCCAGCGGCCAGGAAAGGGGGGGGGGGGCGGACAGAGGGTGAGGAGGGGGGTGAGGGGCTCCGGAGCAGCATCGTGCGGTGGATGTTGGGGTGAGTGGGGGGGGGGTGAGGGGCTCCGGAGCAGCATCGTGCGGTGGATGGTGGGGGGGGGGGGTGAGGGGCTCCGGAGGAGCATCGTGCGGTGGATGTATGGGTGAGGGGGGTGGGGTAGTTTTGGGTGTGCTCCGGGGATGTTCGGGTGAGGGGGGGGGTGTGATGGAGCATCGTGCGTTGTATGTTCAGCAGCGTGCGTTTGCTGTTGGTGTGAGGGGGGGGGTGATGGAGCATCGTGCGTTGTATGTTTGGGTGAGGGGGGTTGGTGATGGGCTGCAGTAGCGGGAGAGCTGTGGCGTGCGTTTGTAGTGTGCATGAGGTTGGGGGGGGTGATGGTGGAGGGGGGTGCATGAGGTTGAGGGGGGTGGTGGTGGAGGGGGGTGCATGAGGTTGGGGGGGTGGTGGTGGAGGGGGGTGTTTGTAAGAGGCAGTGCGGTGAGTGTTAGGTGCTTAGAAGCATTCCCAAAGGTCACTGAGGGGTGGGACAATGTGGCAGTGGTGTTGGCCAAAGGCCAATGAGAGTCAGTGAGGGGTGGGACAGTGGGGTGAGGGGTGGGACAGTGTGGCAGTGGTGTTGGCCAAAGGCCAATGAGAGTCAGTGAGGGGTGGGACAGTGGGGTGAGGGGTGGGACAGTGTGGCAGTGGTGTTGGCCGAAGGCCAATGAGAGTCAGTGAGGGGTGGGACAGTGTGGTGAGGGGTGGGACAGTGTTGAGGTGGAGTGACAGGCCAAAGGTGCAATGCGATTGGCCCTAGGGACACAGGGCATGCAGACAAACATACAGACATTTCAGAAATATATAGTAGATATACACACCACACATACATATATACACACCACACATTATATATATATATATATATACACATATATATATATATATATACACACCACACATACACACACATATATACATACACACACCACACATATATACACACACACCACACATATATACACACACACACACACACACCCTGCAGCCCGTTTTTCACACACACACACACACACACACACACACACACACACACACACACACACACACACACACACACACACACACACCCTGCAGCCCGTTTTTCACACACACACATACACACACACACACACACACACACACACACACCCTGCAGCCCGTTTTTCACACACACCCTGCAGCCCGTTTTTCACACACACACACACACACACACACACAACACACACACACCCTGCAGCCCGTTTTTCACACACACCCTGCAGCCCGTTTTTCTCACACACACACACACACACACACACACACACACACAAATACACACACACACCCTGCAGCCCGTTTTTCACACACACACACACACACACACACACACACACACAACACACACACACCCTGCAGCCCGTTTTTCACACACACCCTGCAGCCCGTTTTTCACACACACCCTGCAGCCCGTTTTACACACACACACACACACACACACACACACACACACACACACACACACACACACACACACCTACCTTGGTGCTGTCTGGTGGCTCTGCAGTTGCAATGCCGGGCAGGCTGCAGCCCCATTGGATGGGAGCGGTCACGTGACCGCTCCTCTGCTTCCCCTCAGAGGTTTTTTTTTTTTTTTTTAAATGAGCTAGCAGCCCTTGTTTCCCGCTGCTGGCGGCCCTGATCGCGGCGCCCCTCTAGCCAAGCCGCGGCGCACCAGGGCGCCGCGGCGCACAGTTTGGGAAACACTGCTGTACCTGATTCGGCAGTCTGTGGTAGCAGACGTGAAGGTTTTGATAGCTGTGAAGCGTGGCCCCAGAGCAGGTTGAGGATTAGAGGATTAGGTGTTGCAAAAGCAAAGCGTTCCCAAAACTCAGTGAGGGGTGGGACAGTGTGGAAGTATTAGGGCATTGGTGTTGGACGCAGGCCAATGAGAGGTGTGCGGGGGCGGGCATTGGACGCAGGCCAATGAGAGTCAGTGAGGGGTGGGACGCAGGCCAATGAGAGGTGTGCGGGGGCGGGCATTGGACGCAGGCCAATGAGAGTCAGTGAGGGGTGGGACGCAGGCCAATGAGAGGTGTGTGGGGGCGGGCATTGGACGCAGGCCAATGAGAGTCAGTGAGGGGTGGGACAGTGTGGCATTGGTGTTGGACGTAGGCCAATGAGAGGTGTGCGGGGGCGGGCATGGCCTGAGCAGGAGTGACAGGCCCAAGGTCCAATGCGATTGACCCTTGGGACGCAGACATACAGTGATTTCACAAATATATAGTAGATAAAAAACACACTTCTCAAACGACATGATACCAATACACTGTTTTATGGAATATAGAGTTTGAAAATAAAATAATCACAGTATTCTGTTTAAAAAGTCACTAGATATAAATTGCTAAAAAAGAGTATCTTAAAATTGTACAATTGGTACTAGTGTTCATACTACAGGGGTTTACAACAGGACTGACACTGGAAGAGAACAAAGAATAAGTGAGGAAATCTAGACTGACAGCAGCTGGTACAGAAGAAGACAAGAATCATGACAGAAGAGGAGAGTGGATTTTACCAGTTGTTTTTATTACACGATACCGGTCTATTGGAAACCCCCTACTCTGAACAAGGAAGTGGTTTCTCACGTGTATGAATCCTGTGGTGTTTGATGAGGTAACCGTCACGATAAAAGCTTTGTGTGAATCATCTGGTGTGTGAGAAGTAATGCCTTAATACGAAATTGTTCCCCACACTCTGTACATGTGAAAGGTTTCTCCCCTGTGTGAATCCTGTGGTGTGTAAGGAGGGATTTCTTAAGACGAAATTGTTCCCCACACTCTGTACATGTGAAAGGTTTCTCCCCTGTGTGAATCCTCTCATGATCAAGGAGACTGGCCTTTGATGTAAAGCAGTTACCACACTCTGCACATTTGAAAGGTTTCACCCCTGTATGAGTCTTCTGGTGTTGGCGGAGACTGCTTATATAACTGAATTGTTTCTCACACTCTGTACATCGGTAAGGTTTCTCCCCTGTGTGTCTCCTTTGGTGTCTGAGGAGGTCGCCCTTCATTGGAAAGCTTTTCTCACACTCTGTACATGGGAATGGTTTTGTCTCTGTATGAATAATCTGGTGTTTGAGGAGGCGGAAATTACTAACGAAATGTTTCCCACACACTGGACATGGGAATGGTTTTGCCTCTGTATGAATCATCTGGTGTTTGAGGAGGCTGTCCTTACTAATGAAATGTTTCCCACACTCTGTACATTGGAATGGTTTTGCCCCTGTGTGAATCCTCTCATGTCTGAAGAGGCTGTTCTTCCGTGAATAACTTTTCCCACACTCTGTACATGTGAATGGTGTTACCCCTGTGTGAATCCCCTTATGTTCAATGAGGCCAATCTTCTGAGAGAAACATTTCCCACAGTCTCCACATTTGAAAGGTTTCTTCCCAGTATGAGTGTTCTGGTGTTTGAGGAGATATTCCTTACTGCTGAATTGTTTTCCACACTCTGTACATTTAAAATGTTTCTCCCCTGTATGAATAATCTCGTGTCTTAGGAGGCTCCTCTTACAACTGAGTTGTTTCCCACACTCTGTACAAATAAAGGAATTCTCTGCTGACACTAGTTCCTTGCATGTATCCAACGTGTGACAGGAATCATTGGATTTTGGCACTTCAGGGCTACGAGGAATCAGATGGTTTCTGGACATATCAAAGCTCTCACTGTGCTCCTCCTTCAGGAAGTTCTCTAACAGGAGTAAACAAAAAATATAGAACTGAAATTATTTATCTGTAAATCAAAATGACTGAAAGCAAAATACTAATAAAATAATTTGCAAAATGTACTTTATCACTGCTTAATTAACAATGTTCACTTTTTAACCCATGGTTTTAAGGTTGTTGCCCCTGGATATCCAGTGTCCCCAATGACTTTGATGGAGGTCATCAAAGACCTGAAAGTTGTTTCTAGAAGCTCAGTGATGTAATTTTAAAACATATCATTTATATTTATAACTGTATTGATTGCCTAAAGAAGGGATCTGCAACCTTTCAATGAAGAGCAATTTTATAAAAAAAAAATCCTTTGTCCAAAATATTCCGAGAGCAGCAACACATGCATGAAAATTACACCCCAAAAACACACATACATACTAATAGGTATGAGTGCCCTGCCCTGAGGAAGGTCCCGTTGGAAGGACCGAAACGTTGGCGGACCTGTGTCACGTAATACACTTTTTTTGATACTAACTCTGCAGTGTGCTGTCTTCTTTTGGCTATCAGGATCCCCTGGTTACCATTAGTCTACATAATAATAGGTATATACTGTATAAGCATTAACATACGACAAACTTACTTTAATCAGAATAAGGGAAAATACAAAATATGTGGGGGGATAAAATGCATCTCAGAATGATAAGTCCCGTTATTTTTGTTTTTCCGTGCAAAAGTGTCATTTTCAAATACACACACATACACTAACCACCCCCACCTCCCCCCCCCCCCCAATTACAGGCACACTACTACCTCCTCCAAATACACACACGCATACACTACTACCCCCCAAAATACACACGCACACTACCCCCTCCTCCCCCCCAATATGTATACAGCAAGAGACAAAAAGGCTCCAATGCTTCATCCAACTGGACAAATCATTTGGTACATTACAATGTATATTCTCTGTAATGGTGTTGACTGCAAAACAGGATACGAACCCACAGGGCAGAGGTAGGGAGTAGTACACCGACCTTGGCCTGGGATCTGAAGCCTGCGTTGCAGGTGTAGTTATGTCCAATTCCGGGGTCGAGGCAGGCGGCAGGCAGGGATAGTCAAGTCCAAGCAGAAGTAAAGCACAAGTAGGCATTCACTGAGACAAAGGCAGAGCTCAAACAGAACCAGGTACAGAGTACTTTGCACAAGAAACGTCAGGGAGCAACTGCCTGCTATTTAAAGGCCAGAAGAAGCTGCTGGCAATGAGGGATAGAGAGAAGCTGACTTCCTGTCAGGAAATGAGGGACAGGAATTGCCAGGAAGCAATATGGTCATGGTAGGTTCAGTGAGGGTGTGAGGTCACTTCCTGTGGGCAGCCATCTTAGGTATCCAGACAGATCCCTTATAATTATCTATATACAGTCTTCATAAAAATGGGTCACTTAGTTAAATACTTTGGCCTAAATATTTGAAGCATACGTCACAGTAGACCCATTTCAGTAGGTTCTACACTACCAATATTATACAATCGTATGTATTTCTTCCACTGCATAGAGAAAAGAGAGGAAAAGAAAATGCTACAGCATGGAGTGCACTACAAACATGCGGTGCCTAAAGGGTTACAATTTAAGCAGCATTATATGTGCTATTTATGAGCTACAGTGCCATTAAAATCAGAAGTGCCATAATAATTATTTAAATACCAAAACAAAAACAGATATACTTCCTCAATATAGTTCTTTTTAGATCCTTCAAGCGAGTATGAGCATGTATGAGTATGAGCCTCTAGGAGCATTCAGAGAAGCGAGAGTAGGAGCAAAGCATGCATGTATGGCAGTTAAACCAAGGTCTGAAGTTAGAAGAGTGAGAATGGCAGAGAAGAAGTGGAGCATGTAGATCTTGAGAGGAAGATACACTGGCGACCAACTTTATTCTTACTTGGCTAGCTCCGCGAATTTCGGAATATCCCGGTGATGTGCGGTTTTGTGTCCATTTCTCCCGGGGTATATAGCGTTATTTTCGCGGCTGTGATTTAAGCATTTTATTCCCGCTGGCTGCAATACTGCAATGCCGTGTAAAAACACATGCAGGCGTTTGCGAGCTGTTGTCTTTGAAGCCGAGAAATTCATGAATTGTAATGCAGTATATACTGTATATATACAGTATATACTGTATAACAACAACCCCTATAACCCCTAACATACACATACAGTACTGTATATGCACATCAATGATACTATAGGCCGTCCCCTGGCGAGATGTGTTTTCAGCAGAGAGAGAACCGCTGCTCTCTCTGCGCAAACATCGGCACATTTAAAATTATTTAAAATACATTTTTATTCATAGTGTAGATGTGCAGGGGGTCTCCGGAGCTGAACCGCGTTGGGTTCAGGTCCGGGGACCCCCTGCTCCCCGAGATACAGCCCCCTTTATGAGGTGCCGGTATTTCTCTGCATTTAAAGGTCCCGATCACGTGACCGCGGCCTGTAAACCAAGCAGAGGGATACCGGCACCCCCTAAAGGGGCCTGTATCTCGGGGAGCAGGGGGTCCCCGGACCTAAAACAAAAACGTTTCTGCTCCGGAGACCCTCTGCACATGTACAGTATGAATAAAACACATATATAAATAAACACTCGTTCCTTACCTTAGCGGCTATGTGCTATGGTAACGAAGCAGCATGAATGTATTTTAATAATATTGTACAGTGAGCAGGGGGTTCCCTGAGCCAGAAATTAATGCTCAGGGGACCCCCTTCTCCTGCACAATATTATTAAAAATACAGAAATGCTGCTTCATTACCATAGCTGATAGCCGCTAAGGCAATGAAGGGGTTAATCCATCGTGCCCCCTTTATTGTGGGTAGCGGGGGTGGGTGAAGGGGGTATTTGGCCCTTGGTGTGAGTTTAGGACTTGCGGGGGGGTTGCGGGTGCACTTAACCCCTTCACGACCGTAGCAGTTAATACCGCTACGGTCATGAAGGGGTTAACCCCTACCGCTACACCCCTGCAATCCCTAAACAACCACCGTTGGGGCTAATACCCCCTTCACCCACTCCCGCTACCCACAATAAAAAAAAACTCACACACAGCAGCCGCCCAAAAAATAAATAAATAAATCTAAATAAATAAATGAATATAAATAAATACATTTAAAATACATTTTTATTCATAGTGTAGATGTGCAGGGGGTCTCCGGAGCTGAACCGCATTGGTTTCAGGTCCGGGGACCCCCTGCTCCCCGAGATACAGCCCCCTTTATGAGGTGCCGGTATCCCTCTTCATTTAAAGGTCCCGATCACGTGACCGCAGCCTGTAAACAAAGCAGAGGGATACCGGCACCCCCTAAAGGGGCCTGTATCTCGGGGAGCAGGGGGTCCCCGGACCTAAAACAAAAACGTTTCTGCTACGGAGACCCTCTGCACATCTACAGTATGAATAAAACACACACATCAATAAACACTCGTTCTTTACCTTAGCGGCTATGTGCTATGGTAACGAAGCAGCATTTCTGTATTTTTAATAATATTGTACAGTGAGCAGGGGGTTCCCTGAGCCAGAAATTAATGCTCAGGGGACCCCCTGCTCCTGCACAATATTATATATATATATATATATATATATATATATATATATATATATATATATATATATACAGTATATACACACACGATGAACCATACTGTTCTACAAATAACACTTCTCCATACAGACACACTACATTACAATGAATTTCCTTTAATAATCCTAACTGATCTTACAATCTAAATCATCAAATGACAAAGAAAAACCTCACATTCTAATCAATACATTGCATTTACATTGTATTTATGATGCATAAAATCTATGCACCATATACATTCTGCAAATGAATGTGAACAATATCATTGCAAGCAAAATACAGATACAGTAACTCCAAACAAGTCAACTATTTTAACCAATCAAGTAAACAAAAATCAATATATACTGTAAGTAGCAACCAGAAAACACAATTTAAAACCAAAGCTAACCCTTACAATACCAAGGATTACATCTATCTAATTGTAAAAAACATTATACTGTACACACATTGAAGCATTGCAATAAATAACATACAGTACAGTACATCCCCTGTATCTCCCTGCCTTGAGTGTAATCTGTGTAAAGCCCCCTCCCCCCTAATGTTTCTGTTAAATCTCTCTGCCTTCAGTGTAATCTGTTTAAAGCCCCCTCCCCCCTAATGTTTCTGTTAAATCTCCCTGCCTGTATTGCTGTGAGTGCAGTGTATGTAAATGTGGGGAGGGGGGGGGGGCCCGATGTGCATACTGTGAGGTCTAACCACCCTCACCCCCTACCCACATACCGTTACCCCCCCCCATCCTGGCCATGGCCCCTCCGCTTCTGCAAAACAGACACAAAAATGAAAACATCCAAAGTAATGTCCCCTAACCCCTTAATCACCATAGCGGTTATTAACCGCTACAGTCATTACGGGGTTAACCCACCCTCACCCACCACTCGGGATGCATACATACCCTCCCCACACTAACCCCCTTCCCCCGTGAGGCCTAACCACCCTCACCCAGTACCAACAAGGGAGGCCTACCCACATACCGTTGGGGAACCCCCCCCTCACCCCCAGTACCCACAATAAAAACAACAGTGACCCACAATAAACATCATTCTATTTATTAAATACATTACCCACCCCCTGTGCCCCCCCATAAATACATGATTTATTATTTTACAAACAGGGTTCATAACGCAGCCCCACGCGAGTCCCCGGTGGGCTGGCGGGGCACCTGGACAGACCTACAGGGTACCAGCAGCCCTTTTCAAACAGGTTCTGGAGGCCTGCTGGTGGATCCCACCAGCACCATGGCCCCCAGGTGGTCTCCATGGGTCACCGTGGGCCACAATTGGGTCCCCACGGTAGGCCCAAGGATGTCTGGGAGCCCCGGGTCAGACCCACAGGTGTCTGCGGGGCCTCGAGTGGTTCCCACGGGGGTCTGGGGAACTCACGGGTGCTCACTACGGGTCCGCGGTGCCCCCACAGAAGTGGAACCACACATCATCATCCCCGCACCTACGGGTCGGCGGTGCCCCCACAGAAGTGGGACCACACAGCTTCATCCCCGCAGACTACGGGTCGGCAGTGCCCCCACAGAAGTGGGACCACACAGCTTCATCCCCGCATGTGTCACCCGTGGAATCACCAGCCTGGTACCCGTGAGATACAGGTGGTCTCCAGAGGTCCCACGCTGAACCACGGAACAAACCCTGAATGTAAAAAAAATAAACCTGGCCTATACATTCAATACATACAACCCCCCCTCCAACACCTACAGTACAATAATGTGCAAAATAACTATTATCCAGATATGGATAATAGATTAATTGCCCATTATTAAAAACATTAACTAGCATATTCAAATAAATAAAGTGCTACTGACCTCATCAATACGAAGTGTCCATCGCCAGCAACATCCTTGTCTTGTCCACAAAATACATTGCCAAAACAAAGCCAATACATTGCAATTACATTCAGATATCAATTAACCCCTTAAACACCTTATCGGATAATAACCGCAAAGGTAATTAAGGGGTTAAGCCACACTGGCCCGATACCCACCCTTCACCCATGAATTTGTACAGTGGCTTCATCATGCAACTACAGTATATATACAGTATATATATATATAGATATATATATAACTACACAGAGAGAGAGAGATATATATATATATACAGTATATACACACACATGATGAACCAATATACAAATAAATGTAGAAGGGTTATCAAAACCATACTGTCGTACAAATAACACTTCTCCATACAGACACACTACATTACAATGAATTTCCTTTAATAATCCTAACTGATCTTACAATCTAAATCATCAAATGACAAAGAAAAACCTCACATTCCAATCAATACACTGCATTTACATTGTATAAATGATGCATAAAATCTATGCACCATATACATTCTGCAAATGAATGTTAACAATATCATTGCAAGCAAAATACAAACACTTCCAAACAAGTCAACTATTTTAACCAATCAAGTAAACAAAAATCAATTAGCAATCATTATTTACATCCCTAAACAATTGACAGTCCATCCCGAACAATGAAACAATTAACTAATTCACGCCTCGAGCAGAACAATTCAGCATGTGAAAAAATATACAAAGAGCCAACCGGAATACAAACTTTAAAACCAAGGCTAGCCCTGACCTCCCTCAAACACACAATACAATATCAACAATTACATCTATCTAATTTTAAAATACTTTAAACTCACAATAAAGCATAGCTGCATAGTCAAATTATTTTAAAACACATGAAAGAAAGCTTTTAAAACAACATCATTTCTTACCCTGTATGTATATATCTCTCTAGACATATATACATACATACATACATACAGTGGCAAGAAATGATATACCACAAAAAAAAAAAATACACATGTTAAAAAAGCTTTTAAAAAAATTATCAAGTTAAATAAAATACATTTCTTTAGTTCACTTACCATTACTTGCCCCCACTGACTCCCGTTGCGCAGCTTACTCACGAACCAATCCACGAACAGGAACCCATAAAATAATAAACCATAAAAAAAATAAACATTAAACTAAAAATCCAAATCAATCCACGGGTCTTCTACTTGTAATCCATCTTTATCTTCATCTGTATTCTTCTTTCTTCTATCTTCTTCCGGGCGGGAGGGGGTCTTCTTTCCATCTGCGGCCACGCCCTGGTCTTCTTTCTTCTCCGGAGGTCCTTCCTCCGCGGCGTCTGGCTTCAAAATGAGACGACATAGGCTTTTAAAGGCCTATGACGTCACATTTTCGTCATATGGTTCCCACGGCCCTGATTGGGCCGTGAAAACCATGTGTTTTGGCCGATAAAAATAAAAATGATGACGTCACTTTAAGGCAATGACAGCACAGCGAATCAGAATGGCTTGGCTTCAATTGCCTTTAAGATGACGTCATGAAAAGACACATGGCCGCCCTCACATGGTATGGTAGCCAATCAGAGCGTGGGAACTCCATCCCTACTCTGATTGGCTCTAGTATACTATGTGACAGAGGCTTGGGGGGAAAAAGGATGTGACGTACTACAGCCAATCAGAGTAGGGATGGAGTTCCCACGCTCTGATTGGCTCTAGTACCATGTGAGGGCGGCCATGTGTCTTTTCATGACGTCATCTTAAAGGCAATTGAAGCAAAGCCATTCTGATTGGCTGTGCTGTCATTGCCTTTAAGTGACGTCATCTTTTTTATTTTTATCGGCCAAAACACATGGTTTTCACGGCCCAATCAGGGCCGTGGGAACCATATGACGAAAATGTGACGTCATAGGCCTTTAAAAGCCTATGTCGTCTCATTTTAAAGCCAGACGCCGCGGAGGAAGGACCTCTGGAGAAGAAAGAAGACCAGGGCGTGGCCGCAGATGGAAAGAAGACCCCGCCCCGCCCGGAAGAAGATAGAAGAAAGAAGAATACAGATGAAGATAAAGATGGATTACAAATAGAAGACCCGTGGATTGATTTGGATTTTTAGATTAATGTTTATTTTTTTATGGTTTATTATTTTATGGGTTCCTGTTTGTGGATTGGTTCGTGAGTAAGCTGCGCAACGGGAGTCGGTGGGGGCAAGTAATGGTAAGTGAACTAAAGAAATGTATTTTATTTAACTTGTTAATTTTTTAAAAAGCTTTTTTAACATGTGTATTTTTTTTTTGTTGTGGTATATCATTTCTTGCCACTGTATGTATGTATGTATATATGTCTAGAGAGATATATACATACAGGGTAAGAAATGATGTTGTTTTAAAAGCTTTCTTTCATGTGTTTTAAAATAATTTGACTATGCACCTATGCTTTATTGTGAGTTTAAAGTATTTTAAAATTAGATAGATGTAATTGTTGATATTGTATTGTGTGTTTGAGGGAGGTCAGGGCTAGCCTTGGTTTTAAAGTTTGTATTCCGGTTGGCTCTTTGTATATTTTTTCACATGCTGAATTGTTCTGCTCGAGGCGTGAATTAGTTAATTGTTTCATTGTTCGGGATGGACTGTCAATTGTTTAGGGATGTAAATAATGATTGCTAATTGATTTTTGTTTACTTGATTGGTTAAAATAGTTGACTTGTTTGGAAGTGTTTGTATTTTGCTTGCAATGATATTGTTAACATTCATTTGCAGAATGTATATGGTGCATAGATTTTATGCATCATTTATACAATGTAAATGCAATGTATTGATTGGAATGTGAGGTTTTTCTTTGTCATTTGATGATTTAGATTGTAAGATCAGTTAGGATTATTAAAGGAAATTCATTGTAATGTAGTGTGTCTGTATGGAGAAGTGTTATTTGTACGACAGTAAGGTTTTGATAACCCTTCTACATTTATTTGTATATTGGTTCATCATGTGTGTATATACTGTATATATATATATCTCTCTGTATATATATATATACTGTATATATACTGTAGTTGCATGATGGAGCCACTGTACAAATTCATGGGTGAAGGGTGGGTATCAGGCCAGTGTGGCTTAACCCCTTAATTACCTTTGCGGTTATTATCCGATAAGGTGTTTAAGGGGTTAATTGATATCTGAATGTAATTGCAATGTATTGGCTCTGTGTTGGCAATGTATTTTGTGGACAAGACAAGGATGTTGCTGGCGACGGACACTTCGTATTGATGAGGTCAGTAGCACTTTATTTATTTGAGTATGCTAGTTAATGTTTTTAATAATGGGCAATTAATCTATTATCCATATCTGGATAATAGTTATTTTGCACATTATTGTACTGTAGGTGTTGGGGGGGGGGGGGGGTGTATGTATTGAATGTATAGGCCATGTTTATTTTTTTTACATTCAATGTTTATTTTTTTTACATTCAGGGTTTATTCCGTGGTTCCGCGTTGGACCTCTGGAGACCACCTGTGGTTTCCTCGGGTATCTCACGGGTACCAGGCTGGTGGTTCCACGGGTGACACATGCGGGGATGAAGCTGTGTGCCACTTCTGTGGGGGCACCGCCGACCCGTAGTCTGCGGGGATGAAGCTGTGTGGTCCCACTTCTGTGGGGCACCGCCGACCCGTAGGTGCGGGGATGATGATGTGTGGTCCCACTTCTGTGGGGGCACCGCGGACCCGTAGTGAGCACCCGTGAGTTCCCCAGACCCCGTGGGTACCACCCGAGGCCCCGCAGACACCTGTGGGTCTGACCCGGGGCTCCCAGACATCCTTGGGCCTACCGTGGGGACCCAATTGTGGCCCACGGTGACCCAAGGAGACCACCTGGGGGCCATGGTGCTGGCGGGATCCACCAGCAGGCCTCCAGAACCTGTTTGAAAAGGGCTGCTGGTACCCTGTAGGTCTGTCCAGGTGCCCCGCCAGCCCACCGGGGACTCGTGTGGGGCTGCGTTATGAACCCTGTATGTAAAATAATAAATCATGTATTTATGGGGGGGCACAGGGGGTGTGTAATGTATTTAATAAATAGAATGATGTTTATTGTGGGTCACTGTGTTGTTTTTATTGTGGGTACTGGGGGTGGGGGGGTGTTTACACAACGGTATGTGGGTAGGCCTCCCTTGTGGGTACTGGGTGAGGGTGGTTAGGCCTCACGGGGGGGGTTAGTGTGGGAGGGTATGTAGGCATCCCGAGAGGTGGGTGAGGGTGGGTTAACCCCTTCATGACTGTAGCGGTTAATAACCGCTATGGTGATTAAGGGGTATGGGGACATTACTTTGGATGTTTTCATTTTTGTGTCTTTTGCAGAAGCAAAGGGGCCATGGCCAGGATGGGGGGGGGGGTAATGGTATGTGGGTAGGGGGTGAGGGTGGTTAGACCTCACAGTATGCACATCGGGTCCCCCCCCCTCCCCACATTTACATACACTGCACTCACAGCAATACAGGCAGGGAGATTTAACAGAAACATTAGGGGGGAGGGGGCTTTACACAGATTACACTGAAGGCAGAGAGATTTAACAGAAACATTAGGGGGAAGGGGGCTTTACACAGATTACACTCAAGGCAGGGAGATACAGGGGATGTACTGTACTGTATTGTTTATTGCAATGCTTCAATGTGTGTACAGTATAATGTTTTTTACAATTAGATAGATGTAATCCTTGGTATTGTAAGGGTTAGCTTTCGTTTTAAATTGTGTTTTCTGGTTGGTACTTATATATTGATTTTTGTTTACTTGATTGGTTAAAATAGTTGACTTGTTTGGAGTTACTGTATCTGTATTTTGCTTGCAATGATATTGTTCACATTCATTTGCAGAATGTATATGGTGCATAGATTTTATGCATCATAAATACAATGTAAATGCAATGTATTGATTGGAATGTGAGGTTTTTCTTTGTCATTTGATGATTTAGATTGTAAGATCAGTTAGGATTATTAAAGGAAATTCATTGTAATGTAGTGTGTCTGTATGGAGAAGTGTTATTTGTAGGACAGTATGGTTCATCATGTGTGTGTATATACTGTATATATATATATGTATAGGGACTGTTGATATATATATATATATATATATATATATATATATACTGATATGTCGATTACTTCCTACAACTGTATGTGAAATTGTTACCATCTTACATCAATGACACGTTGCACGTCATTGACTCCACCTCCGAGATTACTTGGAAAGATACATTCTGTTGGGCCACATGTGATGTATGTTCTCTTTATACCTGCATAGATCATACTAAGGGCCTAGAAGCCATCAATCACTTTTTACAATTAGATTTGAATTTACACGTGTCACAAAAAGATTTTATTTTATCTTGTATCAAGTTTATTTTGACACATAATTATTTCACTTTTGATGGTACTTTTTATTTGCAGACATGTGGAACGGCCATGGGTACCAGATTTGTTCCCAGCTATGCGAACCTCTTCATGGGGTTGTGGGAGAACCTCCATGTTTGGGGTAATGCGCGGCTGGTGGCGGGTCTGGTGTTCTATGGTCGTTTCATAGATGATATTATTATTATTTGGGATGGTGATAGGGGCCAACTGAGTGATATACTGGACTCATTTAATGTCAACAGTATGGGGCTTAAATTCACCTACACCATACATCCAGATACGGTGGTATTTTTAGATCTTGAGCTGTTCATTGATAGGTCAGACATGAAGATACATAGCAAAACACACTTTAAACCTGTCTCCACTAATGGGTACTTGCAATACGGTAGCAACCACTATAAAAAGTGGCTAAATAACATCCCTAGAAGCCAATTCTTCAGAATCCGTCGGAATTGTTCCTTAGACTCAGATTTCTGTGACCAAGGAGAGACTTTAATGAACAAGTTTCTCCAAAAGGGTTATGATAGAACGGTGGTACAGAGGGCGTTTGATGACGCTAAAGGTACTGACAGGAGTGCTTTACTTAAGAGGTCCAGGACCAGATCTGACCATGCTGGCCTTGATCCAGCGGTGGACAGAGATAGCGGGAATCCTTTGCATTCATTTCCAAAGTTTATTACCAAGTACAATAAACTGGCCTACCAGGTCAAACATATTATCAATAGACATTGGAGCATTATTCAGAATGATCCCATTCTAGGGCCTAGGGTGCCTAAACGAGCTCCTATTGTCTTTAAAAAGGCAAGGTGCCTGAAGACCATGATTGCCCCAAGTGGACTCAAGCCCATCACCAATTTACCATCTATCACATCTACTAAGATTCTAAAAAAGGGTAATTTTTCCTGTGGTAGAAATAGATGTATTACTTGTGGGCATATAAGTAAAATTAATACCTTTAAATCCTTTTCTAACGGTTAAGTACATGAAATCAAACATCACATTAACTGTCTTAGTACCTATATTGTATATCTCATCTCCTGCCGTTGCGGCCTACAGTATGTGGGCCGCACGTCAAGGACGATTAGTACCAGATTTATTGAGCACCGCAGAAATATCAAACATGGTCTTCAGTCACACTGCCTTTCACGACACTTTGATAGTGTACATAATAAGGATCCCTGCTCTCTGTATCGAGGCCATCTCACCTTCCCTTTCGGAGGGTGATAGGTTCACTAAATTGTGTGTCAGGGAGACCTACTGGATATATGTACTTGGTACATTGGTTCCAGGGGGTCTCAATGACACAATAGACATCAGTACAGTAGTGTAATTGCATGTTCATGTCTACTGTGGGGTGTGATCTTCTCAGGGAGGTCTGGGTTGAGCGATTTATTTCGTTCCCTCCGTGTGGGCACCAACACCACCACATTGACTCAATATACAATTGTATTTACATCTGACGGTTCCCTTTTTATAATGGCCTAAACATGATCATTCACGTATGAATTTCAATATATATGGGTACCATTTGCTTTGCTTGTGCGACCACCATTGGTCCAGTAACCTTCTTCGTCCATTATTCATTATTAGTAATATCAACATTTATCTTTCATATATATTTTATTATTTTTCATCTTCTATCATATTTTTATTTTATTTTTTACTCACCCTTCCCTTTCCTCTCCCCTTGTCCCTCTCCCCTCCACGGCCCTCCCCTCTTATACCCTACCTCCCCCCCTCCTTTCACTCCTTGCCTCCTCCACATTTACACATCCCCCCTTTTAGTTGCCTCCTACACTCCCCTCCATTCCTTTCACTCTTTACCTCCACCCCCCCTTCCCTTCCCTCCCCTCCCCCCTTTCCCCCTCCCCCCCTTTTTTCCCTTTGTTCATTTTCTTTGTGTGTTATCGTGTCATCATTTTTTGCATTTTTTGCACCTTGATCCCTCTGAATCTCTTTAGTACCAACATTGTCTCCTTATATATTTAGTGGAAATTCACCTTTTCCTATATATTTAGGTTATTTGCTACCCTTCACTAGCATCTGTTTTTCATATAATACTATAATATGGAAGTTATCTGCCAATGATATTCTATTAAATTCTTGTGCTATATTTACAATTATATAATCTTTTTTATTACTTATATGCATTTCACTTTTTATTTCATTTGTTAAAGTGTATGTAATTGCATGCATTGATATGCCTGGTCATTTTGTTTAATTTTATTAGCTTATTTTTTATATATATTTTGGTATACATAGGGGTTAATTTCATCCTTATATTGATCACATGTATCCTATTAGTAATTAGCTGTCTTCTATGCTCTGATTGGTCTAACGTACTATATTACTACGTCCAATACCAATACCATTATCTCCTGATGAAGTCTCGCTCGAGACGAAACGCGTAGAGAGTGCAGTGGTGGTTATTGTCCAGTTTTTATCTTTAATACTTTCACTCATGTGCTACGGCATATTTTTGCTGTGCTGATAGCATTTACTCAGCCGCCCAGCCGTCCAGCCCGTTTTCCATTGTGAATCCTCTCCGGTTGAAACTCACTGACGTCACCGAATTCTCACGAGATTTGGATCAGAGAACTCACTGTGTGACGCCGGAGCAAGGGGAAGGCAGCGTCCCTCGTGCATTTCGGTCCCTGCAAGGACACAGAGGGGCTACTGCAGTAGGACATACCACGGACATCACAGCGAAGTCCTCCATACTGGGTTCCTGCGTCTGACGGGCTGAGTTTTACTCAAATATGCTTTATATTCAGCTATGTTTGTGAGTGTGTATTTTTAAATCCTTCATTCCATAAACTTTATTGTTATACTATTTTACGCTATGAGTGCACCTGTTTTTTCTGTGTTTATATATATATATATATATATATATATATATATATATATATATATATGTATAGGGACTGTTGATATATATATACTGTATATATTTGTTTATCTTCATGTATTTATTTATTTATTTAGATTTATTTATTTATTGTGCTGCTGCTGTGTGTGAATTTTTTTTGTAGTGGGTAGTGGGTAGTGGGTGTGGGTGTGGTTATTTACACGGGATCCCCCTCCCCACATTTACATACAGTACACTGCACTCAGAAACACAGGCAGGGAGATTCAACCGACACAACAGGGGGAGGGGGGCTTACACAGATTAGTCAAAGCAGGGAAGTTTAGCAGACACAATAGGGGGAGGGGTTTTTACATAGATTAGTCAAGGCAGGGAAGTTTAACACACACAATAGGGGGAGGGGGTCTTACACAGGTTACAGTCAAGGCAGGGAGGTTTAACACACACATTAAAAATATGTATTTAATGTATTTATTGTTTATTCTGCCTTAACCTTCATTGCCTTAGCGGCTATCAGCTATGGTAATGAAGCAGCATTTCTGTATTTTTAATAATATTGTGCAGGAGCAGGGGGTCCCCTGAGCATTAATTTCTGGCTCAGGGAACCCCCTGCTCACTGTACAATATTATTAAAAATACAGAAATGCTGCTTCGTTACCATAGCACATAACCGCAAAGGTAAAGAACAAGTGTTTATTGATGTGTGTGTTTTATTCATACTGTAGATGTGCAGAGGGTCTCCGGAGCAGAAACGTTTTTGTTTTAGGTCCGGGGACCCCCTGCTTCCCGAGATACAGGCCCCTTTAGGGGGTGCCGGTATCCCTCTGCTTGGTTTACAGGCCGCGGTCACGTGATCGGGACCTTTAAATGCAGAGGGATACCGGCACCTCCTAAAGGGGGCTGTATCTCGGGGAGCAGGGGGTCCCCGGACCTGAAACCAACGCGGTTCAGCTCCGGAGACCCCCTGCACATCTACACTATCAATAAAAATGTATTTTAAATGTATTTATTTATATTTATTTATATTTATTTATTTATTTTTTGGGCGGCTGCTGTGTGTGATTTTTTTTTATTGTGGGTAGCGGGGGTGGGTGAAGGGGGTATTAGCTCCAACGATGGTTGTTTAGGGCTTGCAGGGGGGTAGCGGGAGGCCTTAACCCCTTCATGACCGTAGCGGTATTAACTGCTACGGCCGTGAAGGGGTTAAGTGCACCCGCAACTCCCCCGCAAGTCCTAAACTCACACCAAGGGCCAAATACCCCCTTCACCCACCCCCGCTACCCACAATAAAGCGGGCACGGTGGGTTAACCCCTTCATTGCCTTAGCGGCTATCAGCTATGGTAATTAAGCAGCATTTCTGTATTTTAATAATATTGTGCAGGAGCAGGGGGTCCCCTGAGCATTAATTTCTGGCTCAGGGAACCCCCTGCTCATTGTACAATATTATTAAAAATACAGAAATGCTGCTTCGTTACCATAGCACATAGCCGCTAAGGTAAGGAACAAGTGTTTATTTATATATGTGTTTTATTTATACTGTACATGTGCAGAGGGTCTCCGGAGCAGAAACGTTTTGGTTTTAGGTCCGGGGACCCCCTGCTCCCCGAGATACAGGCCCCTTTAGGGGGTGCCGGTATCCCTCTGCTTGGTTTACAGGCCGCGGTCACGTGATCGGGACCTTTAAATGCAGAGGGATACCGGCACCTCCTAAAGGGGGCTGTATCTCGGGGAGCAGGGGGTCCCCAGATCTGAAACCAACGCGGTTCAGCTCCGGAGACCCCCTGCACATCTACACTATGAATAAAAATGTATTTTAAATAAGCGGATCTCTCTCTGCTGCAAACACATCTCGCCCCCGCCGGCCTATAGTATCATTGATGTGCATATACAGTACTGTATGTGTACAGTACTGTATGTTAGGGGTTATAGGGGTTGTTGTTATACAGTATATATATATATATATGCATGCCGGGCTCCTTTTGCCGTCCCAGCCAGGCGCATGCCCGGCTGACGCGCAGTTGATGTGTTAATTGATAATGGTTCAGGATTTACTAGGCTGCAATGCTTCGCGTGTCCGCCAGATGGCATACATTCATGAATTGTAATGCAGTATATATATGTATACAGTATATATTTATATATACTGCATTACAATTCATGAATGTATGCCATCTGGCAGACACGCGAAGCATTGCAGCCTAGTAAATCCTGAACCATTATCAATTAACACATCAACTGTGCGTCAGCCGGGCATGCGCCTGGCTGGGACGGCAAAAGGAGCCCGGCATGCTCCGGGTGAACAGCTTGGCATTCCAGGAACATGCCAGGTAAAAGCCGGTGATTTGAAAGAATAAAAGCTGCCGCAGCAGTAGGCACAATTAGACTTCATAACATGGTTGTCTGAATCAGTTAAGGAACAGACAGAAGAGGGAGGAGAGCAAAGTGGAGCTGAGAGCGTTTGGCTTAATAAAACGCAGGTCTCTACAGAACGGAGGGGTAAATGGAAGTGAAAAGGTGAATTCAGAGATGAGATGATAGTCAGCGAGAGAAAAAGGTAAATAGGGAAATTACAGAGACAAGTGTCTAAATTAATCTTGGCATTTAGAGTCTACCAGCACAGGCAGAATACAATGGTCACACAGTGGAGGTGATCTTAAAATTGTTTTTTCCAAATGTGCTCCATCTCATCCGTTGAAGGTCAGGAAACCATTTCCAACCTTTATACTCAATTGAGAGCCATATTAGTCCTCGAACTCTGCTGCAGGTAGCTTCTCCAAAACACCTAGCAGGCCTACGGACTTCCTATGAGACGCAATTAACCCTCAAAACTCCTTTAATGTGACTACATAACGATTCCTAACTGGACGTGAAAAGTAAGTGATTGTACGTGATTATGTATGTATAATAATAATAACAACAATAACAACAAAACACATGATTTTCAAAGGTTATTAGAACATATAGCTTGTAATTCTATTATTGCATTAATGTTATTTTCCCCAATATTGTAGACGTCAGTTCATTTTTTAAACAATTTGAATAAAGACAAGTGGGGATATAAAGGTACTTACCACCAATAGGAAATGAATCCATTTCACTCTCTATGATTGTCAGACTTTCCTCAGTGTTAGGCTCTTCTTTTTCTGACGTAACCTCTAAACTCTGTGGCACAACCACTGGGAAACCTGGCAATAAGAAAAATCCAGCATGTAAAGGATTTATCTAGGATATTGCATTAAGAGGAGCGAGTTTATGAGCAAAACATTCATGTATGGCAGTTAAACCAAAGTCTGGGGTTAGAAGAGCGAGAGTGGAAGAGAAGAAGTGGGGCATGTAGATCTTTAGAGGAAGATAGGGCAAAATTAGACTTCGTAATAAGGTTGTCCGGGTCAATAGAGGAACAGACAGAAGAGGGAGGAGAGCAAAGTGGAGCTGAGAGCGTTTGGCTTAATGAAATGCAGGTCTCTACAGAACGGAGGGGTAAATGGAAGTGAAAAGGAGAATTCAGAGATGAGATGAGGTGATGGTCAGGGAGAGGAAAAAGGTAAATAGGGAAATTAGTGAGGGTCAAGCTTCTGGATTAATCTTGGCATTTAGAGGCTACGAGCATAGGCAGAATACACTGTCAAACAGTGAAAGGTGGTCTTAAAATTGTTTTTTTCCAAATGTGCTCCATCTCATCCGTTGAAGGTCAGGGACCCATTTCCAACCTTTATACTCATTTGAGAGCCATATTACTCCACTATGCTGCAAGTGGCTTTTCCAGAACACCCAGCAGGTCTACGGACTTCCTATGAGAGGTAATTAACCCTGAATACTCCTTTAATGTAACTACATACGGATTCCTAACTGGACGTGAAAAGTAAGTGATTGTACTTGATTATGAACCTGGAGTGCTGGAAACAGTTTTTGGTGCTACCAATGTTCAAACCTCAATAACAATAATACTCTCATAATAATATCGTCATAATAATAACAACAATAACAACAAAACACATGATTTTCAAAGGTTATTAGAACATGTAGCTTGTAATTCTATTATTGCATTAATGTTATTCTCCCCAATATTGTAGACATGTCAGTTCAATTTTTAAACAATTTCAATAAAGACAAGTTGACATATAAAGGTACTTACCACCAATAGGAAATGAATCCATTTCACTCTTTATGGTTGTCAGACGTTCCTCAGGCTTTGGCTCTTTTTTCTCTGACTTAATCTCTAAACTCTGTGGCACAACCACTGGGAAACCTGGCAATAAGAAAAGAAAAATCCATCATGTTAAGATGGGAGTGGGGGCTCTTCTTCTGATATCTCCTCTGATATAAAATAGTAGCAAAGAATTGTAAAGAAATGTGTTACTGACCCTTCTGGAAGAAAATTACTTAAAGAGTTGAAGCCAGGGGAAAAAAAGTATAGCCCCCTCGAGATTTGAAAAGATGTGTAGTGAAAAACAGGCTCATCCGTCTCACTAATTATTTCCACCAATACATTGTTTTTGTGGTTTTTAAATTTCGCGTTTAATTTTTTTAACTAACCGTAACTGCACCAAGCCACCAACTGCGCACTACAACTGTTAGGTATGTATATACAACTTTGTTTTCACTTTGAGCGCCGTGGAAAAATCCTGATAACCTTTCGGAGCCTTGAACCGAAAAAGTTTGGGAACCACTCTACTATACCATGACAAATTTCCTTAGACAATTCCAATCTGGCTTTCGCCCCAAACACTCCATGGTAACTACCATCCTAAAAGTTTGCAATGAGATTCAGTGTGCAATGGGACATCTTACTGGTGCAATATTCCTAGATTTTGCAAAGGCTTTTGATACTGTTGATGATGTTATATTGCTAAACAAACTTCAGTGCTCTGGAATAGGGAAGCATGCGTTAAAATGGTTTAATTCCGGAGGCGCATGCGCGACAGTGGAGTGGATGGAAGCTTGACTTAAAAGCTCCGTCCCTACCGGCGCATTTTTGGAAGAAATTAGCCAGATCTGCACCGAAAACTAACTTTTTCTCAAGCACAACTGTTGTCGGAAACACTAGAGATGCCGACACAAACGAGGCAGAAGAGAAAAAAACCCTACTGACAGAATTTTATGCTAAGTCGGGGAAGTCACGGGCGGGAAGCCAGGAACCCCAAGATGCCGGATCAGGCTCTGAAAGCGAGCACTCGGAGCAGAGCGATGCCCCCAGGGATACAACCCCAGCCACCAAAGATGATATCAGAGAATTTTGTGGCCAAAGTAAGGCTTTCTTTAAAAGGGAACTTTGGGAAATGAGGAAGGAGGTGGATGGGCTGGGAGAAAGGACCAATGTAGTGGAAAACAAAATGGATGAAACTATCAAATCCCTGCAAAAAAATGTCAAGACCACGACCCTACTCAGCACAAAAGTGGAGGAAATGGGGGACAAATTAGAAGACATAGAGATCAGAGAGAGGAGGAATAACTTGAGGTTAAGAGGGGTTCCGGAATCAATAACAGACGCCGACGATTTCGTGTCAAAATGGCTGGAGCAATTATTCCCTGACAAGCCTGAAAATCAGAGGTGTCTGGATAGATGTCATCAGGGCGCTGCGTGACAAACCTCAACCCTCTGACCCCCCCACAAGACATCATCCTAAGATTTCATTATTACAAAACAAAAGAGGTGGCCTCCCAGATCGCAAGGGCTGCTAAAAACCTGGAATATGAGAGCATAAAATCTCAGGTCTTCCAGGACCTGGCACCCACTACCCTGGCAAGAAGAAAGAGCTTCCATCCGATCACCAGGGCTCTGAGAGAGAAGGACACTTAAGAGCCCCACTGTTGCAGCCTTGCTATGGGCTGGAGATATCAGGGGTTGTGGCAAAATTAGACCACCCCGGGTTACCTACAAGCCAGGAGCTAAGGCGGGTGCATCCGCACCATCAACCCTGAGCTCGTGTCCGGTAATGGGGTCACAGCTTCAGGGAGAGGGGCTAGCCCCGTTAGCACCCAGCTCTAGGGTAGGATTGCCTGGGAGAGGGTTGGGTGGGCCAGTGGGAACCGGGGAGGAAAGGCAGCAAGTGAGCCAGCTAGATTTCCCCATTACCCTGGCAGAGCATCAGGGGGTCTATCGGTTTAGAGCCCCACTGTTGTCGCCTGGCTATGGGCTGGAGGTATCAGGGGCAGTGGCAAAGTTAGACCACTCCCAGGATACCTGCCAGCCAGGAGCCAAGGCAGGTGCTTCTGCACTGGTGCCCCTGGGGTCCTCTCCGGTAATGGGGAGGCAGTGTCAGGGAGATGGCCTCACTCAGGTGTCCTTAGTATCGAGTCCTATGACTAGCTAGGGAGAAGCGGAGTGAGGGAAGGCTGCAGGTAGGTAGCCAGCACAAGGTCTCAGTAGGAGAAGAAGGGCTAGTGGTAGCCGGGGAGGAAAAGCAGCAGGTATGGCAGCTAGAGTTCCCCATTACCCTGACGGAGCCTCAGGGGGTCTCTCAGATCAGCAACCCCCTGTTGCAACATGGCTATTGGCTGGAGGTATCATGGGCAGTGGCAAGCTTGTGCCACCCCAGGGATACCTGCCAGCCAAGAGCTAAGGCGGTTGCATCTGAAGAGATGCCCCTGATCTCATCCCTGGTAAGGGGGAAACAAGGTCAGGGGGGTAGGTGCACTCAGGTAGTCCCTGTGTCTAGGTTAGGATTGCCTAGGGGGGAGCAGAGTGAAGGTGGGCTGCAGGGAGGTAGGCAGCCGGAGCCATCAGCAGTGGCTGAGGTGCTGAGCCTAGGGGAGGCTAGGCGGGGAGGCACTGTGGAGCAGGGGGAGATAGGAGGTCAGTGGGGTGTCAGGCAGCTGGTAGAAGCTAGTGATGGGCTAGGAAGGCAGGCGGTTCCTTGTTCTGACTTGCCAGGAGCGACCCCCATGACAGATTCCCCAGGGTTCCCGGAGGTAGGGCTGTGGGTAAGTAGGCAGCCAGGAGAAGTAGCCAGGGCTAGGGGGGTACAGCAGAGGGTTCTGTCCCCAGGTCAAGCTACAGAGAGGAAGGGCAGCACAGTGGAGGGGAGAGGAGTGATGCTGGCCCTAGCAGCAGTGGTGGTAGTAGGTGCTTATTTCCTGGCCTTCAGTTTTGAGAGGGCAGGAGCAAAGCATCTGGGTACCAGGAACCCCAGTACAGGGTACTGGGGGATTGCCTTGTCCCAGGAGAGGGTAGTAGTCAGCATCCCAGGTGGTTTCTGGAATCCAGAAGTGATGCCACTCGGGGTGGGGACTGCCCTAGAGCCAGGGAGGAGAGGTATAGGTGTAGCGGAGCAGCTACAGGTGGGCACAGGGCCAGGGCAGGTAGGGTCTCTACAAGATAGTGACATAATAATAATGACATAGTTCTTTCCCAGATGGGTTTGACGGAGAAGCGACGGTCTGTGCTTGTTAGCTGGTCTCTCGCTGGTACAGAGACATGCCAGTCTCTGGGCAACATGCAGCCTGGTCTGCAGAGGTGCCCCTTCATGGTGGTCTTGGTTCACCAGGCACTGGGTGGGGGGCAGAGGGGGGCAAAGGAGAATGCCTGGCAGCCACGCTGGAGCCCTGCTCAGCAGGATCTGGACTTCACAATCCAACGTGGCCAGGACAATGTACTGGACCATGCCGGAGGACAATTTTTCCAGGCCGACCCCTCAGGACTTATCAAGTGCTTCAAGGATGCCAGTAGTGTCCCAGTGCCAGGGTGGGCATCTGGGTCACAAGGCACCCATTGAGCAGGGGAGGTGTCATGGGAGAGGGGGTTTGGACCGGTATTAAAAAGGGGTTACACCCCATTTGGCCACCCCCTGCTCTCACCTGGGAGGCGAGGGGTTAACTGGAATAATGTCCAGTACTGTAGTTATGCCCCTGCTTCAGCACCAACTGTGTATCCCCCTGTGAATATGTATTGTTCCCATTCCAGTGTCTGCACCAACACATACACTGGGATCTATGCGGGAGGGAAAGGGTTAATGTTAATTTTGTGTTTATGGCCCTTTGTCCCTTTTCCCACCTTTCCAGGCTCCATTTTGCAGTTCCCCCATAGACCGCCATGGCAGCTCCATACAATCCTATGGGGATTCCGGCGATTTGGGCCCATTCTCAGAGAAGGCCTGCAGGTGGCGCCCGAGAGGAGGAGCGGCAGTCCCCCATTGTAAGTCAATGGAGCCATTCATTTCAATGGGGATTCCTCGAAACCGACCTCCAGGAACGGGTTGGCAGTCATCCAAACCGCAGACCGCAGAAGCGGATACAATTTCTAAAAAAGAGCTTTTGATCACACTAGTTCAAGTTCAAATACAATTGGCGTGGGAAACTTAGGTTCTAGGGCACCCAGGAATAAAATTATTTTTGCCCCTAGACCCTAAGAATCCCCACACTCGACCACCATCGGGTCTGAAAATTAAGGACCCCCGTAAAGGGTCGCGCTCGCCACGAGGGTCACGCCATTGACTCTAATGGTAGCGGAGGTCCCATTGAATCCTATGGCGGCGCCGGCCCATGCATTTCCTATGGAGGCGCGGGCCATATTGATTCTAATGGAGGAAAGCCGCGTGGCTTTGAAACGGCTAAGTCCGAAAGTGTGTAAAGGTAAAACCCATATCCCCGGTTCTGAGAGAACCAGAGGGCTGGGATTTTGGTAGCATGTAGTCACTGCTCCGGCATGACTGCATGGCCATTTCCAGACCTCTCTGATCAACCAGACGGAGTATGGGCAAATGTGACGGCAAATGAGTCACTCCATTGAAAGCCTATAGCGGCGGAGCCCATTGATTTCAATGGAAGAGTGAAATGCAGTGATTTCTTTTAGCTTATAGCTGAAAATCCCGCATTAAAGTTTATAGGGGATTTTGACTGATTTTTGGTATCTCCGTTTCTGGGGGTCATGGAAGGCTGATATTTGGCCACTATGGCAAAGGTTCTCCGGCATGAGGACCTGGCAAATTTCAGTCCGCTCAGACCCACAGAACGGATTATTTTAATATGTGTAGATATTAAAGAATATACTGTTTTGCAAGGCTGGTATAAAAGCCCGGGAAAGTTACTGGCTCTGCTTTATGTTAATGCTCAGGAGGGTGACTTGACCACTGTGTGTACAATAGGGCGGAGAAACGCAGAGCCTGAGTGGTCTGTAAGTGCCATAATTCACACTTGCAGACAAAAGGGGTTTCCTGACCAGATACAAGTCTGGTAGACTTTCAGGCGCCCACTGTTAGGGTATGGGGCTGAAACTCCATATAAACGAGTGTAAGCCCTATACCCAGTGTCTTTCGTGATGTCTTCATTTGAACCTGTATTGCTGAATGAATTGCCAATCCTGTGCCTGTTTGCTTCATTGTCCAACCCTTAAGTAAGTGCTATTTCTTGTCTGTTATTTGTATCATCTTGTGTGTTCTCCTTCTTTAAGGAATAAACTATATTTATTATATCTAAGTCGTGTTCAATTCAACCCAGATATTTGGTGTATATTATATCCTATCACAAGTTACCGTGACACTAACGCAACTAGTTTCCCAACCCACACGGACAAATCTGAAATCACACAGCCATTCCTTGCTAGACTGGATTCTCTCCTCTTTTCCCAGCAGATTCCAATCCTCTGGCATCTTACCTGACATTTTCAGTGACCATGCAATGGTGTACTGTGTAAGGAAAATCAAACCACCCCAATCAAGCCAGAACATTCTATTCACTAGAACATTTAGAAACTTTAACACACAACAGTTTCTGGCTGTACCAACTGCCCTTGGTACAGAATCGACTTAATTCTCAACCCTGATTCTGAACTCGACTATTTCCAATCAGAGTTCTTAAAACTCTGTAATACCCATGCCCCACTATGCAGAATACGAGTACAGGGTCCACCTTCCGTGCTTACAACCGACCTTATAGCGCTCTATCATCTTAGGGATGCCTTGTGGAAAAGCTACAAAGTAACTGGCACTACCAAATATCTCAACTAAAGATGCCTGCAGAATGTGTGCACAAGGCAAACAAGACACGCAAAAGCACAATATCACTCTGACAATCTGCACCAGAATACATCACATACAGCAAACTTCTAGAAAGTCATCAACAATATATTCGAGCCTTCTAGCCATCAACAACCATGTGATATCATTGAGGATATTACTATGACAAATCCCACTGACAATGCAAATGCATTCAATGAACTCTTTGTGGGGTGTGCTACTAACTTATTAGCGAAACGCAACCCGAACTACAAACATGAACCTCATTCTGAGAGTACCCCAATAGCCTCACCCTCTCCCAACTCTGCCCACAATTTTCAATGTGTCCCAGTATCTGAAGAGGAGATTACACAAGTGCTCTTCAAATTACAGTAAAACAGAGCAGCCAAAGTGGACATGATTTACTGCAATCCAAGTTCTTTTGACTTGCCACCCTGGCTATTGTAAAACCGCTCGCTCCCCTAGTCAACTCTATTCTGTCTGCAGGCCATATCCCTAAGATCTGGAAAACCGACAGCCATCCCAATCTTCAAAAGTGGGGACACAAACACGGTCTCAAAACTACAGGCCAATGTCTCTTCTCCCAATACTATCCAAAGTCATGGAAATGTGTTCACTCACAGTTAAGCAATTACTATACCAAGACAAATTTCCTTAGACAATTCCAATCTGGCTTTCGCCCCAAACACTCCACGGTAACTACCATCCTAAAAGTTTGCAATGAGATTCAGTGTGCAATGGGACATCTTACTGGTGCAATATTCCTAGATTTTGCAAAGGCTTTTGATAATGTTGATCATGTTATATTGCTAAACAAACTTCAGTGCTCTGGAATAGGGAAGCATGCGTTAAAATGGTTTAATTCCTACCCATCACGTAGATCCCAACATGTGTATCTCAGGTTTGAACGCTAACCCATTGGATATCACCTGCGGTGTCCCGCAAGGCTCTGTTCTGGGGCCCCTATTCTTCTCAGTGTTCATCATTGATCTTCCTACAGCAGTGTTTCCCAACCAGGGTTCCGTGGAACCCTAGGGTTCTGTGAGGATATCAGAAGGGTTCCGTGGGATTTCCAAGATTTCCCAGAGCAGGGCGGTTAGGGGGCTGGGTAGTTTCCTCTATCCTGATTGGCTGCTGCTGGGAAATCGGCCAATCAGGAGAAGGTGTGATGAGCCTGCGGGGTGTGGCCAAGCAGAATGGACAGGAGACAAGAGTTGAGGCTGTGTCTGTCCTATGTATTTGTTTTGGTGTGTGCGTTTTCCCTCTGACACTGTGCCCCCCCCCCTCCCTCAGACTGGCTCACTCTGTGCCCCCCTTCTGACTGACTGTGCCCCCATTGGGGGTGGGTGATGTGAGATGCAGGGGGTGGGTATATGAGGAGGATGATGATTATTTTACCGTGTATACTGGAGCAGTTCGGCCCATCTCACTTTACAAGTTTAATATGTATTGACGGGGGCAGTTTTAATATGAATTGGTGGAGGCGGGTATTTTTATTATGTATTGCGGGGTGGGGTTATATATATTTAGGGTGGTGGGGTTTTTTTTGGTATGTATTTTGTAGGTTGAATGGAGTGAGAGTGAGGTAATTGACGGAAGGTGGGGGCGAGTGAGAGGAGAGGGGGGGAGGGAGTGAGGAAAAGAGGGAGAGTGAGTGACAGAGGAGAGAGAAATACATGGGTAGAGGGTGGAAAATAGAGGGGGGCTTCTGAGGTGTGTAATGTTGTGATTTACCCCTGTCGAACCTAATATGAGTCAGCCAGATAGGGGTTTCCTGAGAGTTTTCGAAATACTTCAAGGGTTCCTCCAAACAAAAAAGGTTGGGAATCACTGTCATACAGCTTGTAAGGAAGCTTCAATAACATGTATGCGGATGACACAATTTTGTATACACACAGCCCTAGCCTCTCCGACTGTGAACATGTGCTTCAAACTGAATATTTGAGACCTGAAAATTGGATTTCCCAAAACAAACTGTTTTTAAACACTGACAAGACTGTAACAATGGTATTTGGGACCAAGGCTAATTCTTTAAAGCTTCCAATGAATGAGCTCCAGAACAGAAACAATGCTAATACCACCCTAGCCCCTATTACTAGTTTTAAATACTTGGGCATAAGGTTTGACTCCCATTTAACATTTGGGTTGAACATTAATACCCCGACATCCAAAACCTATGCCAAACTTATAGGAACAAATACTCCATACGTCTTCCGGTCAGAATGCATATCGCACAGCAGACGCTAATGCCAATAATAGACTATGGGGACTTTGGAACCCACCTTATCAAACTTCATACCCTCTACAATTCAATATGCTGTTTTGTCCTCCAATACAACTACAACACACAGCACTGCGAAATGTTCAAAGAACTAGATTGGCCATCACTTGAGCCTAGGCGCAAAGCTAATCTTTCCTCTCTTGCCTTCAAATACTTTCTGGGCAAGGTATCCGTCTATCTGAACAAACTCCTCACCACTACCATAAGCAGCACTTATTATCTGAGATCTGACTCCAAAAGACTGTTCATTGCCCCAAGGCTCAACAAAGTATCCGGCCGATCTTCCTCCTTTTACCGTGCACCTCACAACTGGAACAATCTTCCAGACTCTCACAGCCGCCACCAGTCTAAATTCTTTCAAAACTAAAGCTGTCTCATTTTAATCTGGTCTGTAACTCTTACATACAGTACACCTCTATCATATATTATCACTTACTGTGCATGCAATGTATTTATATATAATGTAACCATGCATTTGTCATCCTAACTCAAAAACGAGAGGCAACTCAATGTGTTACTTCCTGGTAAAACCTTTTATAAATAAATTTGTCACATTTCTCACACTAATAGTTATTCACATTTTGTTCACCTTTATTGCATTTGGCATTTATTTTGCACTTTTCAGCGCTCCACAATATTTGTATTTTTATGTGTTTTCATGAACTTAGAGGTAGTTCTAGGTGGGTTTTTGAGCTGCTAATTAATCACTTTATTTCACATCACTAGTGCAGAGTTATTTTTTCACTTATAGAGGACAACCCGCTTTTAGGTTCTTGTTGCTTTCCCAACATTTTAGATATTCTCTTACGTTTTGCGGTAAGGAGTTACATTAGTCCATGCTTGCCGCCTGTCTCTGCCAATGGCGTAAGAAGTTTTGTTGATACATTCTTCTATGCCACCTGACCCACTTAACCACCTGTATGGTCGCGGATAGTGCCTATCAGCCTCATGCATTGACAAAATACATTTTCTCTTTTGTCGGAGGGAAGAACCACTCGGCCTTGCTGTGTGTTTAACTCCATTCCCATGAATCTGAGATTCTGGGTTGGGCTTAATTGGCTCTTTTCTGTGTTAGCCAACCAGCCGTGATGTGAAATGAATTGTAGCACTCTCGATAGGTGTTGGACTAAGAGGACTCGGTCTTGTGCCTTTATAAGAATTTCATCCAGGCAGGAAAAATTGTATTCCTTCATTTCGGCGATGAGTGTTATCAACACCTTTGTGAATATTCTTGGTAACAGAGAGACCAAATGGGAAGAGCTCTGAATTGGTAGTGTGCTACCCCTATTGCAAATTGCAGATACTTTCTGTGTCTGTGACATATGGGTACATGGAAGTAGGCATCCTTCGGTATACTGATACAAGCCAGTCCCACTGGTCCATTGCCACAATGATGGTCTTCAGGGACTCCATTTTGAATTTCCTTACCTTGAGCAGTTTGTTTACTCCTCTTACATCGAAGATAGACCTTAATTCACCTTTTTCACGAGGAACATTGGCGAGTAGATACATCAATAGCTTTCTTGTTGTGGAACTGGTTGAATTGCACTATCATTCATAAGCTGTTGGATACTGCTGGTTAATGCCTGTATGACAAGTTTTTCCCGATCATCAGGATCTTCTCACCCTGTGCCCTCGAGGTCTAGTTTTGAATTCCAGACAGTATTCCTTGCTGACAACGTTGAGCACCCAAGAGTCAATAATTATTTGAACCCAAGCATTCTGGAATTGCTGGAGTCTTCCTCCGACGTAGGATGTATCTCATTTAGTGGACTGTATCTCATCAACTTCAATAGAATATGATATTGCATATAGGAGGCAATAAGGATTTATCTAGGATATTGCATTAAGAGGAGTGAGTGTAGGAGCAAAGCATGAATGGCAGTTAAACCAGGGTCTGGGTTTAGAAGAGTGAGAGTGGAAGAGAAGAAGTGGGGCATGTAGATCTTTAGAGGAAGATAGGGCAAAATTAGACGTCATAACAAGGTTGTCCGGGTCAGTAGAGGAACAGACAGAAGAGGGAGGAGAGCAAAGTGGAGCTGAGAGCGTTTGGCTTAATGAAACGCAGGTCTCTACAGAACGGAGGGGTAAATGGAAGTGAAAAGGAGAATTCAGAGATGAGATGAGGTGATGGTTAGGGAGAGGAAAAAGGTAAATAGGGAAATTAGTGAGAGTCAAGCTTCTGGATTAATCTTGGCATTTAGAGTCTACGAGCATAGGCAGAATACACTGGTCACACAGTGGAAGGTGATCTTAAAATTATTTTTTTCCAAATGTGCTCCATCTCATCCGTTGAAGGTCAGGGACCCATTTCCAACCTTTATACTCAATTGAGAGCCATATTAGTCCTCGAACTCTGCTGCACGTGGCTTTTCCAGAACACCCAGCAGGCCTACGGACTTCCTATGAGACGCAATTAACCCTCAATACTCCTTTAATGTGACTACAGTACATAACGATTCCTAACTGGACGTGAAAAGTAAGTGATTGTACGTGATTATGGACCTGGAGTGCTGGAAACAGTTTTTGGTGCTACCAATGTTCAAACCTTAATAATAATAACAATAACAACAAAACACATGATTTTCAAAGGTTATTAGAACATGTAGCTTGTAATTCTATTATTGCATTAATGTTATTTTCCCCAATATTGTACACGTCATTTCATTTTTTAAACAATTTGAATAAAGACAAGTGGGGATATAAAGGTACTTACCACCAATAGGAAATGAATCCATTTCACTCTCTATGATTGGCAGACGTCCCTCAGTGTTCAGCTCTTCTTTCTCTGACTTAATCTCTAAACTCTGTGGCACAACCACCGGGAAACCTGGCAATAAGAAAAATCCAGCATGTAAAGGATTTATCTAGGATATTGCATTAAGAGGAGCGAGTGTATGAGCAAAGCATGCATGTATGGCAGTTAAACCAAGGTCTGGGGTTAGAAGAGTGAGAGTGGGAGAGAAGAAGTGGGGCATGTAGATCTTTAGAGGAAGATAGGGCAAAATTAGACTTCATAACAAGGTTGTCCGGTTCAGTAGAGGAACAGACAGAAGAGGGAGGAGAGCAAAGTGGAGCTGAGAGCGTTTGGCTTAATGAAACGCAGGTCTCTACAGAACGGAGGGGTAAATGGAAGTGAAAAGGAGAATTCAGAGATGAGATGAGGTGATGGTCAGGGAGAGGAAAAAGGTAAATAGGGAAATTAGTGAGGGTCAAGCTTCTGGATTAATCTTGGCATTTAGAGGCTACGAGCATAGGCAGAATACACTGTCAAACAGTGGAAGGTGGTCTTAAAATTGTTTTTTTCCAAATGTGCTCCATCTCATCCGTTGAAGGTCAGGGACCCATTTCCAACCTTTATACTCATTTGAGAGTCATATTGCTCCACTATGCTGCAAGTGGCTTTTCCAGAACACCCAGCAGGCCTACGGACTTCCTATGAGAGGTAATTAACCCTGAATACTCCTTTAATGTAACTACATACGGATTCCTAACTGGACATGAAAAGTAAGTGATTGTACTTGATTATGAACCTGGAGTGCTGGAAACAGTTTTTGGTGCTACCAATATTCAAACCTCAATAACAATAATATTATCATAATAATATCATCATAATAATAATAAAACAATAACAACAAAACACATGATTTTCAAAGGTTATTAGAACATGTAGCTTGTAATTCTATTATTGCATTAATGTTATTTTCCCCAATATTGTAGACATGTCAGTTCAATTTTTAAACAATTTGAATAAAGACAAGTGGGGATATAAAGGTACTTACCACCAATAGGAAATGAATCCATTTAACTCTTTATGATTGTCAGACGTTCCTTAGTCTTCGGCTCTTCTTTCTGTGACTTAATCTCTAAACTGTGGCACAACCACTGGGAAACCTGGCAATAAGAAAAGAAAAATCCATCATGTTAAGATGGGAGTGGGGGCTCTTCTTCTGATATCTCCTCTGATATAGAATAGTAGCAAAGAATTGTACAAAATCTTATAGAATTTCCTTAGACAATTCCAATCTGGCTTTCGCCCCAAACACTCCATGGTAACTACCATCCTACAAGTTTGCAATGAGATTCAGTGTGCAATGGGACATCTTACTGGTGCAATATTCCTAGATTTTGCAAAGGCTTTTGATACTGTTGATGATGTTATATTGCTAAACAAACTTCAGTGCTCTGGAATAGGGAAGCATGCGTTAAAATGGTTTAATTCTGGAGGCGCATGCGCGACAGTGGAGTGGATGGAAGCTCGACTTAAAAGCTCCGTCCCTACCGGCGCATTTTTGGAAGAAATTAGCCAGATCTTCACCGAAAACTAACTTTTTCTCAAGCACAACTGTTGTCGGAAACACTAGAGATGCCGACACAAACGAGGCAAAAGAGAAAAAAAAACCTACTGACAGAATTTTATGCTATGTCGGGGAAGTCACGGGTGGGAAGCAAGGAACCCCAAGATGCCGGATCAGGCTCTGAAAGCGAGCACTCGGAGCGGAGCGATGCCCCCAGGGATACAACCCCAGCCACCAAAGATGATATCAGAGAATTTTGTGGCCAAATAAAGGCTTTCTTTAAAAGGGAACTTTGGGAAATGAGGAAGGAGGTGGATGGGCTGGGAAAAAGGACCAATGTAGTGGAAAACAAAATGGATGAAACTATCAAATCCCTGCAAATAAATGTCAAGACCACGACCTTACTCAGCACAAAAGTGGAGGAAATGGGGGACAAATTAGAAGACATGGAGAACAGGGAGAGGAGGAATAACTTGAGGGTAAGAGGGGTTCCGGAATCAATAACAGACGCCGACGATTTCGTGTCAAAATGGCTGGAGCAATTATTCCCTGACAAGCCTGAAAATCAGAGGTGTCTGGATAGATGTCATCGGGACACTGCGTGCCAAACCTCAACCCTCTGACCCCCCACGAGACATCATCCTAAGATTTCATTATTACAAAACAAAAGAGATGGTCTCCCAGATCGCAAAGGCTGCTAAAAACCTGGAATATGAGAGCATAAGATCTCAGGTCTTCCAGGACTTGGCACCCACTACCCTGGCAAGAAGAAAGAGCTTCCAACCGATCACCAGGGCTCTGAGAGAGAAGGACATAAAATATCGCTGGCTCTTCCCATTCGGATTATTTATCCTCAGGAATGGTGTCCCACATAGCTTCAGAAGAATTGAGGAGAGAGAAGCGTTCCTGTGGCAGCTGAACAAAGTCCCCGTCACCCCGAGTCCTCCTCAGCACTCACCCGATGAAGAACCAGTCCCCTCGACGTCCTGGAACAGAGTGGGAGCCTCCCCGAAAGAAAGAAGAGAAAACTGACTGTGACTGGCCACAGACACGTTTTCAATTAAGGGCTTAAAGGAGCTGTGTCTGCTGCCATGCCTCGGTTACTGTCCCATTGATAGCCTATGGTGGAGTGCCATCTCTTGCGGCAGATGGTGGGAAGAGGAGCAGCCATGCTTTAGCCTTCTTCAAGGAAAGAAGCAGAAGGGCGACACCTAGTGACAGTTAATTAAAAGCGGGAAAACACTCAGTCCTCTGTAAAGTTAACAGAGGGGCCAAGATTGACACATTCAGGGGAAGAAGGAGGGGGGTTTGGTCGGGAGAAGAGGGGGGGGTGGAGGGGACAGGAGAGGAAGGAATAGCAAGGAGACAAGCAGGAAGCAGGAATGAAGGGAGGTTGCAGTTAGGGGTAAGAAGGTGAAAAGGAAGAGAGGCAGCAGTCGGAGGCATGGGGAAGGTCTGAGCTTGAGAGACACAGTGAGACAGGCAGTTAAGCCCACAAAGGTTCTAGTTAATTAGGAATAGTAGATAAAAGTTTAGGTTTGAGAAATAGGACAGATTAAAAGTCTGTTGGGGGGTTTAGTATAAATATAAGGGTAGTAAGAAAAGAGAAGTAAGAAAGGTTTATAGGATAGTTTAGTAAAGGTCATGTGTACAATATGAGGAGTAAACCTCGTAATGTCTGATGCTCCACAAAGTGCATGTGACTGCTGATGGAGAAGTTTTTGGCAAAGCAACCCTTGTAGAATATAGCTATAACGTATGATGGCAATCCTGCTACAAATAATGATATAAGCGAATAAAAATAGAGCGGAAGGAACATATAACAGACTTTAAACCAGGGTAGGGGGCTATATGCAGGAAATTGGATAGAGGCAGGACGAGTAGTACCCTAAGATACCACTCTCCTGTACTCACGGAACACCAGAGCTTGCTGCCATGCCCCACCCGGTGTCTTCACTGCTCGCTCCCTTGATTTGGCCGGTCCCGGATCCGCGACGTTGCTGCTCATGCGGTGCTGTGTGACGTCACTCCCGGCAACAGGTAAATCCTTCCGGGACGGCTCCAAAGTATGTCCTGTACGCCAGCGTCCCCTTGCGGCTCCACTGGGCAGCCTCAAACCGATGTGTGGGGATGCGGTCACGATTCTTCAATGCAGGAGGAATTGCCTGCGTGCTCCAGCCGTAGTAGTAGCAGATAATTGAATGGGTCGGTGGAAGGCGGTCACAGCGTATAGAACTCAGCCACAAAGTAAAATAAAATCAGCTTTAATGAAACATGTTGCTGTACATCACAGAATAGTCCTCTGACGCGTTTCGTTCCGTGTTGGAACTTTATCAAAGAGTGACAAGTGTCTGCATACATGCATCTTAAATAGGCAAGCCCTTCACTTTCCTCTGGATTGTAAGGCCTCGTTCAGGGTGCTGGCTTCGGGGGCAGGGCGTGCTGACGTGCGTGCTGCCGTGAGCAACAAAGTATTCAATTTGAATACTTGTTGTCAGGGTAGCTACTGGCCTGCCTCCGAAACCAGGAGTTGCTGCTGACGACAGCTTCAGTAAACGAAAATTTCGTTTCTTGGAGCTGAAGCAGCGTCACAGGGACCAAGGCAGCCAATGAAATCATTCTTCAGAATGATTTCATGACTGCAGCTTGGATACTTTACCCTGCGTCTGTAGCCCCGCCCCCTCCCCAACGCTGAAAAGTTTGCTGGGGGATAATCACATGCCGCCCAGCAAACTCCCAGCACTGCCTCCCGCACGCCCCCCCTCCGAGTCCTCAGCTGCCTCCCTGAACGAGCCCTAAGAGTTACAGACGAATCTCGCTAATTAATTCGGATATTAAAATTGACGTTAAATTAATGGCCAACAGATTAGGACGCATCCTGCCTAGGCTCATACATCCAGATCAGGTCGGTTTTTATCAAGGATCGGCAAGCAGCTGATAATATCCAACGAATCATTGATCTAATAGGGATAGTCAATGTTAACAAAGTAGAAGGTATGCTGTTGAGCTTAGACGCGGAAAAAGCTTTTGACAGGATCGACTAGTCATATCTAAAAGCCACGCTTGGGGCCTTTGGGTTTGGAGACAAGGTGAGGAACGCAATCATGGCCTTGTATACGAGCCCGGCAGCTAGAGTAATACATCAAGGCTTTCCATCTGAGCTGTTTCAGATTAAGAGCGGGACGAGACAGGGATGCCCTCTTTCACCCCTGTTTGCCCTATGCGTAGAACCACTGGCTGCACAAATTCGGTACAATTCAAATATTGTGGGCATAGACATCCGCTCACAAACACACAAAATAGCGCTTTATGCGGATGACATTATGTTAGCCATTACTAAACCCCTCACCTCCTTGTCGAATCTACTGGACTTGTTGGATAACTTTGGACGAATCTCAGGCTTTAAGATAAATCAGGCCAAATCTGAAGCCCTAAACATTAACCTACCCAAACCTATGGAAAAACTAATTGAACTCAATTTTAATTGGCAAACCAAAAATATTACATATCTCGGTGTCCGCCTTACTAAGGAGTATAAGAATCTCTATGAGGCAAATTTCCCCGGACTGATTCGGACAATGAAAACAGATCTTCGGAGATGGGGATCATATAAAATATCGTGGATTGGGAGGATATATAGCCTCAAGATGAACTTGCTCCCACGCATTCTATATCTCATTCAAACATTACCAATACCCATAAAAGTGCGTGAGATCGGCTCACTCCAATCCGCGATGTCCGAATTAGTCTGGGGAGGTAAAAGACTGAGAGAAAACAAAACAATTATGAAAAAATCCACCCTGATGGGAGGCCTAGCGATACCTTGTCTATTATCCTACTACAAGGCGGCACAATTATGCCAAATTATTCAGGGGCAGAGTGACCCAGCATTGAAAAGATAGGTTGCCCTGTACCATAGTTGCTGCTCCCCACTGGAGTTAAGTAACATGATCTGGCTCCCCAAAATAGCGCTCAAAGCAATGAAAAAGCCGCTTTCCTCAGTGACCAACTCTCTCTTGGTCTGAGAGAGATGTAAGTTTAAACACACACTGACCACTAGAAATTCCGCAGTGACCCCCCTTTGGGGGAACCCAGACTTCGCTCCGAGCCTGGATAGAGGTAATTTCACAATTTGGCAGCAGAGAGGCTTTAATAACTTTTGAGATCTGGAGGGGATTAGAAGCATTAAAACTTTTGATCAAGGGGGCGTGGCCAAGACACCAGAGTGGATAGACGTGTGTCAGGAGAGCTCCATCCTAAAGGGCCTAAAATAAAGCTAATACAGACACAAAACCCACCAGAGAAATCCTCGCTTAGCTATATCCAGCAGGAGGAAAACCCCATTGATCTAAATCAGGACTTATAATCGTAATATCAAGGGGATATCAAAACATATGCCTACTTAACCGGCAGCCCCTCAAAACGCTGACGGACCTCACAAAATGGCGCCTGCATGCTGAGCTCCAGGACAGGCTGAAAGGCAGTGAGCCGGGGAAAGAGAACTCAAATCCGAGCGCTACCTGAATAACGCGAGTTACCAGATTCGTTGTGTGTGGGGAGGCAGCAGTGGGAGCACAGCAGACGCGGCGATAAGGGGAGCGAGCGGGATCCGCAGAGAAAGACGGAGTCGCCATCTTGTTCTGGCCATGCCGCTTGCGACTGAGGAGCCGGGGTCGAGTAGGGGCTCCCGGAGGCTGGGAAAAGTCTTACCGTGGGAGCGGAATCCTCGGCGGCGGTGGAGACGAGGTGAGCTTCACGCTATCGCCTGGCTCAAGCAGCCGTAACACAGCCTCAGGCAGAACAGAGTGGGGAGACGGAGCACCACCTAAGATAGCCACCAAGCTCACACGAGGGAGCTAACTCACGGCCGATAGACCCAACAAGGGGATCCCCGGGGGATTACCGGATCGGGCCCCCCCAAGAGAGACAGGGCTCCCCCTCCTTCTGGTGGAATCTAGCACCGCACTACTTGCTGCGTTGGAGGGTCCCAGACTGTCAGAGGAAACGGCCATTCGACGTCCAGAGACAAGCTTCAAGTATCCCAATTTAAAGGCTGGAGTCGGGCGGCCGGGAGGAGGGGGGTGAGAGGAGAAATTGCTGACACCTGGAGAGGCAGCTTAGGGGAGCAGAGGGCTGCAGAAAAGGAGAAAATATCTTTGCCTCACTGGGCTGCTGTCTGCTCCATACAGTGTACAGAAAAGCCCCCTCTGAGGCTGGGCCCTCCCCCCCCCCCGCCGGTGCCTGTCCACTAAACAATACGGACTCACCAGAACTGGGCGACTTAACAACACCACTTAACCCACAGATAAAGAAAATAAAGAATATAAAGCTAATAAATAACGCCCGATTGCCCTGATACGGCCGACAGGGCCCGCCCCTGTGCTCCCCTCCTCCCCCCCCCCTGTGCTCCCCCTGTCATAGAAAAACACGAGTAACGAACACAAACATGTATCTCGGAGGTGCACACGTGGTGCAGTCCAAGATGACCGCAGGAAGTGGGTTCCATGAGGCGGCGGGCATACAAGAGCACATTAAACACTAATAGTAATAGGAAACGCATAGATTGGAGGCATCGCATCTAGAATTTTTTCAAAATGGCCCCGAAAAAGCCAACTCCGCAGGACTTCTTCAAAACAAAAGAGAAAAACAAATCAGGCTGGTCAGATAGCAGAGCGACATCTCCCGCTCAGTCTGACACTGAACCTGAGTTATGTGACCAAACATCAACAAAAAAAGACATTGAGAACTTATATGCAAGCTTAAAAACCGTACTTCACCAAGAGCTACAAAGTGCACTCAAAGATCTCAGATCAGAGGTCAGCTCCATAGGAGAGCGCACAGACACGCTGGAACATAAAGTGGACGAAGCCATTAACAATCAGACAGCTATGGATACAGAGATCCTGGCCCTGCGATCTAGAATGACTGACATGGAGGAGAAACAGGAGGATCAAGAAAACAGGGCAAGAAGAAACAACCTCAGGTTCAAAAACATTCCAGAGTCGGTCACTGACATAGAAAAATCAACAACCGATTGGCTACAGACCCTCCTCCCGGAAATGCCACCAGCAACACTGCTCCTTGACAGGGCTCAAAGAGCGCTTAGACCGAGACCACAGGCCGGAGATAGAGCAAGAGATGTAGTGGTGAGGCTGCACTACTTTAAAGCCAAGGAAGCGGTTCTCAACCTGGCACGGGAAAAAGGAGGACTGAAATGGGGAGATGTCACGATAGACGTGTACAATGACCTGGCACCATCAACGCTGATGAAGAGGATGGCCCTGAAACATGTCACAAAAGTCCTGATAGACAACAAAATTCAATATAAGTGGGGGTTTCCATTCCGCCTTATCGCCTCCAGAAATGGAACGCAAGCCTACATGAGGGATCCAGAGGAGGGAGTGGACTTCCTAGAACGATTGGGCCTGCAACCACCAGACTCCATGACCAGAGAGGAACGCAGACCGCCTCCCGTCAGACCCATATGGAAAGAAGTGGGCAGAAGAGCCACTCCACATAGAGGAAATCAAAAGGAACCCCAGAAAACTTAAGTCCATGCAAATCCTGTTACAACAGAGACGATCCGAAAATCCCGGGATAAGGAACTATGCCCAAAATGATGGACTGTGATGTGTTACATAGACTCAGATAAGGATTAGCAAGAGGTCCTTGTTATAGACAAGTTAAGGTTAGCGAAAGTTCTCAGTTCTCAGTTGACGAATTATGCTTGTTCAATGTAGAGCTTATCACTATGTCTTAGATCTACACATTTGGCCTGGAAGGGCTACTAAAATATAGTATAAAAAACAAAAAAACTAAATAAGAGGGATAGAAATGTTAAATGTTACAAAAAAGAGAGTTGATTTGTTGCGCGGGCCCACCGCCTAGGTCCGTACACACAAGGTTATGGGTGTGGGATTAGCGCTACTGCGCAATCGCAGAGAAAGACCGTTCACGGTCAGTGAACAAATAAATCCAGGCTATGTTAGTCACCTGGATTATCCTATATATGTTGTTTTATTTTTGATGTTTACATGTTTAAATGTTCTCATTGCTATAAGATGTGCAGGAATATCCTCCAGGCCGCCACTCAAGGGAAATCAGAAGCCGAATCCACCAAAGAAGAAGACCTCACACCCAGGTAAATACAAATGACATTGACATTAGTATCTCATAACACTAAGGGACTGAATAATGTGGTAAAAAGGAAGCTAGCAATGACAGAATATAAAAAAAACTATCAGGGGACATAATATTCCTACAAGAAACGCACTTCACTGCTAGCTCTACCCCTACGTTTTGGGACAAATTCTACCCCCAGGTATACACAGCTTCTGCAAAGGAAGAAAAAAAAAAAGAGGGGTGAACATACTTCTAGCAAGGAACTCTCCATTTACGGTAGACAAGGTCAGAAGGGATCCAGAGGGACGGTATCTAATACTCACAGGGAACACAGAAGATACACAAATAACCCTAGTTAATGTATATGCTCCGAATGAAAATAAGAGAATATTTTTTACAAAATTGTTCAGACTGCTGGGTACAACCTCCCAGGGCCGCATAGTCTTGGCGGGAGATTTCAATATAGCCTTAAATGAAAAACAAGACAAATCTAAACCTGCTCTAGCTAAGACTCTAGCTGCCCAAAAAGGGGAGGGAAAAACGCTAAGAGAGGGACTTAAAGAGTTTGATCTAAGGGATGCATGGAAGGAGATGAATCCGCAAAAAAGGGACTTCTTCTATTCAGCTCCTCACAAAGTATATACAAGGATAGACTACTATATTTGTAGAATCTTTACTGATCCCAAAGATCACAAAGGCCACAATCCACCCTCTTACCTGGTCAGATCATGGTCCAGTTGAAGTACACATTGAAGATATGCATAAGAAACCAGGTAAAGGGACATGGAGATTAAACGAGTAATTACTAAAGATGCCAGAAGTAATAGCTGAGATCAGTAACGAGGCAACCAACTACTTCCAAATAAACGAAGGTAGCGTGGACTCACCCTATATCCTATGGGAGGCCCATAAGGCTGTGGTAAGAGAAAAACTTAGGCCTCGGTCCCGCTGCACTCGTTGGCGCGGGCGGCGGGTCGCGAGTTCCCCACCAGCAGGGGAATCCTCGCGAGCCGGTCCCGGTCCCCACTGGCTGCACAGCTGATTACACGCTGTAGCGCGTCAGCCGCTGGAGACACCACAGAATGGTGTTTCCTAGCGTTGACGCGTGACGTGTGTGGCTGTGAGCCAATGGGGAGGGGAGGCTTCGGGAGGAGGAGAGGCTTCGGGGAGCGGGGAGGAGTGTGGAGTGAAAGCAGGTGAGTGCCTGTCTGTGTGTGTGCCTGAGTACGTGCGTGCCTGTCTGTGTGTGTATGTGTGTGCCCGAGTGCGTGAGTGCCTGCCTCTGTCTGTGTGTGTGTGTGTGTGTATGAGTGCGTGAGTGCCTGCCTGTGTGTGTGTGTGTGTGCGCGTGTGCGCGCGTGTGTGTGTATGAATGAGTGTCTGCGTGTGTGTGTGTGTGTGTGTGTATGAATGAGTGCCTGCGTGTGTGTGTTTAAACTTACTTTCCAGCTCCAGCCCGAGTCCGTGGAGGGAGGGGGGGGGAGAGTAGCAGGTCCCTCCGCTCAAGCCACGCCGCCCTCCCTGTCAAACCGCCCACCTCCCGCTCCGGCTCCCGCTCCCTACAGACCGCAGATCGCGGTCTGTGTATCTCAGCGCACCGCCTGTCAGCAGCGCAGGTGCGCTGACTCTGGGAGCGGGGCCTTAGCCTTATCGGTGTCGCATCGCATAGAATGAGGGAGAGACAGAAACAAACAGCAAGACTGCAAGAAAAGATAAAGAACCTAGAAGAGGCACATAAAGTAAATCACAGTATAGCCATGGAGACAGAATTGCAGGATCTCAGAGGGAAATTAAATCTACTACTGACTGATAAAGCGGAAAAGGCCATAGCATGGAAGGAACAAAAATTCTACGAGAATGCCAATAAGGCTGACACAATGCTGGCCACAAGATTGAGGAAGGACAGAATGCAATCTAGAATACATAGCATTAGAAGAAAATATGGGGTTTGTACAACAAATCCACAGTCAATAGCTAAAGAATTCACCACATATTACAAAGAGCTATACAATGGAGATAAATTAGATAAAGGGAACACCACCAACGAAAAACAGAGAGCATTTCTCAGAAAAATAAATCTGCCTAAACTCACAGCACAGGATATAACAACACTTTCCCAGCCAATAACATCGACAGAGGTACTAGAAACAATAAAGGGGCTGAAAAATTCCAAGGCCCCGGGACCAGATGGCCTATCCAATATATACTATAAAAAACTAGCCCACATATTAGTTCCCCAATTGCTAAAGATATTTAATACAGCTCTTGAGGGAGAGCAGTTTCCGCAAACAATGCTGGAATAAAAAATAATATTAATACATAAAGAGGGGAAAGACCCCACCCAATGCAAAAGCTACGGACCGATATCCCTAATCAATAATGATCTCAAAATATTCTCCAAAATATACAGTAAGCCACAAGATTGAATAAGTATCTCCCGCAGCTGATAGACGCAGATCAGGCAGGATTTATACGAGGACGACAGGCCGTGGATAATATACGAAGAACAATTGACTTAATCCAGATAGCTAAACACAATAAAACGCCTTCGATGCTACTATCTTTAGATGCCGAAAAGGCCTTTGATCGCATTGATTGGGGATATACGTTTGAGACACTTCGGACATTTGGAGTAAAAGGCAAATTTATGAATGCTATTACATCACTATATGGAGATCCCACAGCTAAAGTATCCTATATTAATATGCAGACCGAGAAAATACACATCAGAAATGGCACAAGACAAGGACGCCCCATGTCACCCTTATTGTTCGCATTGGCGATAGAACCGTTAGCAGCCCAAATCAGGGCAAATGCAGATATCGGGGGGATTAAGGTAAAACAAAAAGAATACAAGCTGGCATTGTTCGCCGATGACATATTGTTAACCATCTCAAAACCCTTCACCTCACTCCCAAACCTATTTAGTAACCTGTCAGAGTTCCAGAAATTATCAGGGTTTAAAATAAATAACAAAAAATCCAAAGCCCTAAATATAAACCTCCCTCAGGACCAACTAAAGCTAATAAAAATAAACTTTGATTTCGCGTGGAAGACACAGGCCATAAAGTACTTGGGAATATGGTTGACTAACACACCTGACACTGTATATGAGACAAACTACCCAGCACTAATAAAAACATTGAAAAAAGACTTAGAAGAATGGTCCAGGTATCATATATCATGGATAGGTAGAGTAAACGCTATTAAAATGAACTTATTGCCAAGAATATTGTACCTATTCCACACACTTCCAGTTCAGGTCAGAGCCAGGGACATGCACGAACTACAGAAAGCAATCACAAAATTCACATGGAATAACAAAAAAGCTAGAATAAAGCTGCCCACACTATATAGGCCCAAACAGTCAGGAGGGCTAGCTTTGCCACACCTGTGGCAATATTATCAAGCGGCGCATGTAAGCCAACTGGTTCACTGGCATGCACATACACAGAGGAAAAAGTGGATGGAAATTGAGTCCGATGTGATATCTGGGTCATCTATAGAAATGATACTGTGGTTAACAAAAAAAGAAAGACCAGAACTGATGGTGCCCCTGGCTTCTATCACACACTCGCTAACCATGTGGGACTCATTGAAACTTAAACATGAGTTATCCAACGACAAATCTCAGATGACACCACTATTTGACAATATTATCTTTACCCCAGGCAAGGAACCAATAGCGTTCAAGGACTGGAGCAAGGCAGGTATCACTAGGGTAAAAGACCTATGGGCAAACAAAGATATTAAGAGGTTTGAGACAGTAAAGAGAGAATATGGCTTCCCTGATTCGGCCTTTTTTAGGTACCTTCAATTGAGGGACCACATACAGAGGACAGGTCCATATAGTGACTTCACAGCATTTGAAGACCTGTGCCTCTTGGGGGAGGACAAAAAGGGTCTAATCTCTAAAGTATACAGCATAGTTGCGGAGGGTAAAAAGGAATCGGAGATAAAGCCCAAACTGACGACGAAGTGGGAGGAAGAGCTGGGAGAACTAGATCAAGAGCAGTGGGATAACATATATGAAGGCATAGCAAAGAGCTCTATAAGTATATTAATAAAAGAAAATGCATATAAAATGCTCCACCAATGGTACTACACCCCACGATTGTCCAATTTTTTTTTAGAAACATGTCTCCACTGTGTACATGGGGGTGTGGCCAACAGGGATCGTTTGTACATATGTGGTGGACGTGCCCGAAGGTTACAAAGCTCTGGAGGGCCACACATGATATGGCACAGACAATTCTCGGGTATACCTTCCCCCCTGGACCCCTGGAAGATGCTGCTATGCAGGCCAATCGAAAATATGGAAAAAAGTGACGATAAACTACTGACACACATATATACAGCTGCCAGATGCGAAATAGCCAAAGCCTGGAAACAGAAACAGCAACCAGCCATACACGCTGTAAAAGCGAGATTATAGAGGATCTGTCTTATGGAAAAACTGATGGGGATACAAAATGACACAGTACAGAAATACTTAGAAGTCTGGGAACCGTGGAGAAATTATATAGGACATAGATATATTAGTAGGGGAACTCTCCAAATATGAAAAACACATAATAGAAGTGCCTTAAAGACACATGAAGTAGAGATGGGGGGTGCGGGGGGGGGGGGGGGCGGGGGAAACAGAGGAGAGGGGGAAAAAAAAAGAAGAAGAAAACACATTTCCCCCGAGGAAACCCTGGTGTGATTGGTTCCGTATCGGTCTAAACCGAGGAGGGCCTGGAGGGTACTGGGTATTCGTCACTCAATAGTCCACACAGGTACGTGTGCTTAGCTACTGTCTTGTAAGTATCACTGCTATGGTACACCGACAGGTGAAAATCTGTTGATAAACAATGACATTTTTTTTTTGTCTGTCTTTTCCCTTCATCCCTTCCCCCCGTCTTTTTAAGTTAATTTATTGTACTAGTTAATTTGTACGCTGTACCAACAGTGATGTCATTATTGTCTCCCCACTAAACAAGATGTGAGATTGCAGCATTGTGGAAACAATCCGAAATTCCAAATATCCCAAAAATTCGGAACAAAATTTGGTCTGTGTATCAAATGGAAAAATTAACAAGCTTAGTTAATGACACAGGGAAAAATGATCTAAAAATCTGGACGCCGTGGTTGGCCCAGACAGACATCCCCGGGGTTGAGGTATCCACAATTTGATATTAATTGAAATAGATGCGTTCTCCTTTGACCTGGATAGGCCAAATCACGTAGAATCTTAGAGCCAAAGATGGGAAGTCGGGAGTCCGGAATATGGCTCTGACTTGGAACCTCCTTGGAGGAGAAGAGGTCGAGATTGACGGTCAACTCCCCCACCCCATCCCCTATAATTTTTTATAAAAAATAAATATTTTATTAATATCTGCCTGTTTGTTCATTTGTGGTTTGTTCTGGTCTACTGAATGTCGGTATACGTGAAATCGATATGTGCTTGATAAGGTTCAAGGAATGTACTGTACAATGCCTACAATGTTAAATGAAATGATATGAGAATACTCGAAAGAGTGGACCCCTTGGGGTTATCCTCATGGACTCATTGTATTTTTGTTCTGGAAAAAAATTAATAAAATCAAAGTTTAAAAAAAAAAAAAAAAAAAAAAAAGGTTTCATTCCTACCCATCAGGTAGATCCCAACATGTGTATCTCAGGCTCTAACGCTAACCCATTGGATATCACCTGCGGTGTCCCGCAAGGCTCAGTTCTGGGGCCCCTATTCTTCTCAGTGTTCATCAAAGATCTTCCTACAGCAGTGTTTCCCAACCAGAGTTCCGTGGAACCCTGGGGTTCCGTGAGGGCATCAGAAGGGTTCCATGGGATTTCCCCGATTTCCCAGTGCAGGGCTGTTAGAGGGCTGGGTAGTTTCCTCTATCCTGATTGGTCGATTACTCAGCAGCAGCCAATCAGGAGGTGTGATGAGCCTGCGAGGTGTGGCCATGCAGACAAGAGGTGAGACTAAGTCTGTCCTGTGTATTTGTTCTTGTGTGTGTGTTTTTCCTCTGACTATGTGCCTGCCCTCAGACTGGATCACTCTGTGCCCCCCCCTCTGTGTGACTGACTGTGCCCTCCTCTGACTGACTCTGCGCCCCCCTCTGAATGACTCTGTGCCCCCCTGGGGGGTGGGTTATGTGAGATGCAGGGTGGGTGATGCGAGATGCAAGGGGTGAGTATTTGAGGAGGATGATGATGATTATTTGACCCGTGCAGCCTGAAACTGTTTTCCTTGGAGCAGTTCGGCCCATCTCACTTTACAGGTTTAATATGTATTGGCGGGGGCATTTTTAATATGTATTGGTGAGGGGCGGGTATTTTTATTATGTATTGGGGTTATATATATTTAGGGGGGTGGTATTTTTTGGTATGTATTTTGTAGGGGGATGGAGTGAGAGTGAGGTAATTGACAGAAGGTAGGGGCGAGTGAGAGGAGAGGGGGGGGAGGGAGAGGGGGAGGGAGTGAATGAGGAAAAGATGGAGAGCGAGTGAGACGGAGGGGAGAGAAATACATGGGTAGAGGGTGGAAAATAGAGGGGGCTTGTGAGGTGTGAAATGTTGTGATTTACCCCTGTCGAACCTAATATGTGTCAGCCAGATAGGGGTTTCCCGAGAGTTTTCAAAATACTTCAATGGTTCCTCCAAACAAAAAAGGTTGGGAATCACTGTCCTACAGCTTGTAAGGAAGCTTCAATAACATGTATGCGGATGACACAATCTTGTATACACAAAGCCCTAGCCTCTCCGACCTTGAACATGTTCTTCAAACTGAATATTTGAGACCTGAAAATTGGATTTCCCAAAACAAACTGTTTTTAAACACTGACAAGACTGTAGCAATATTATTTGGGACCAAGACTAATTTTTTAAAGCTTCCAATGAATGAGCTCCAGAACAGAAACAATGCTAATACCACCCTAGCCCCTATTACTAGTTTTAAATACTTGGGCATAAGGTTTGACTCCCATTTAACATTTGGGTTGAACATTAATACCCCGACATCCAAAACCTATGCCAAACTTATAGGAACAAATCCTCCCTATGTCTTCTGGTCAGAAAGTGTATCGCACAGCAGATCCTAATGCCAATTATAGACTATGGGGACTTTGGAACCCACCTTATCAAACTTCATACCCTCTACAATTCAATATGCCGTTTTGTCCTCCAATACAACTACAGTACACATCACTACAACATTTTCAAATAACTGGATTGGCCATCACTTGAGTCTAGGCGCAAATTTAATCTTTCCTGTCTTGCCTTCAAATACTTTCTGGGCAAGGTACCGGTCTATCTGAACAAACTCCTCACCACTACCATATGCAGCCCTTATCATCGGAGATCTGACTGTGGCGATAGAGGGGTTAATCAGGCCATTAATAAAGACATTATACCCGTCTGATTAACCCTAAATCGTATTGGGATTGAAGGGGTTAATTGTATGTACACCACACTGACATGTTTTCCCCTACACCATCTTTGTTGTCCCCATTTTGCAGCTCAATCTCTAGCTGCACTAATGGGAATGTATATAAACTGTGCCAATTGGTTTTGCGACACAAGAGGGAGCGGTGAGCGCTAAACCAAGCGCTGATTGAAGACGCGTAGCTGTATATGGCTGGCCGCTTTGAAGCATAGGTATCGCTTTCTAAGACCTAGACCTCGCAATCGCAAGGTTAATTGATTAAGTGGTTTGCGGTCTAACTGAAGTGGTTTCTGTCAAAATGTATCCGTTAGCTTCTTAACTTAAAAGGGGGGAAGTTTATTGGCGTGGGAACTAGGTGAAGCCGCAGACCCACATCATAGCCCTTTCAATTAAGTAAGTTAACTTGTGATCGGAGTGAGCTAGCACTCTAATTTTGAGTGCAGCTAGGAATAAAGAAACCATGCACCCACATATAAAGTTTATTCCAGTGGCACAAGCAGAACATACTTTATTAATAAACTGTGTTATACTGTTGATTTTAAATGTAAAAGCCAGTGAGGTTTTTTTCTGTTAGCCCGGGAACAAATCCTTTGACTTGCAAGTATGTCAGGGATGAATGAATTGAGGGATTTCTCAGCTCCGGACCTCAAAGGCACCCTGTAGAGTGGGTGCCCCAATGTCTATGAGAAGTCCGGAGTTGAAAAGCCTCAGCAATCTTAAGTGTTAGGGTGGCCAGGATATTACAAGTGCCAGATACCGGTGTAAAGTATGCGCACTTCACACTTGGTGGCCAAACTCCAGACCCAGTGTCGCCAGGTAAGTGGAGGATCCCGGTATGCTAATGAGCCTAGGTGTGAACTTATCGCCTGCTCCATGCAAACCAGGACGCAACTTCTGCCCTTCCTGCAGACTAGTGGCAAGCTGTGGATAGGTGGGAAAAATGTTCCCACGGGAGGGATTGGTTGTGCATGTTTGGTATAGAGCCTTCAACCTTATAAAAATGCCTGCTGGCCTCTTCTGGAATTCGTTCGAGCTAAGGGTTCCCGATCGAACCCTGCAAGGATGGAACAAACTTTTACCTGTTGGCGGAAATATAGGGGTGGCAAGAATTGTTACACGGATCCTTTAACACACCCACTTGCATGCGTGCAGGGGTGCCTAGAGACTTTGTTTAGTTCTAAGAACAATTGATTTCGTTTCCCCATCTCAGTAAGTGTTTTATTAAGTGTATATTGTGAAGATTCTGTGTGTTTGTCTGAAGAGAAATAAATTACAATTTATTTTACTCAACGTGTGTGCTCAGTGCAGAATCCCGGTATTAAGGTGTGCATAAGACCTGGTCACCCGTGACACTGACTCCAAGACTGTTCATGGTTCCAAGGCTCAACAAAGTATCCGGCCGCTCCTCCTCTTACCGTGCACCTCACAACTGGAACAACCTACTGGGGACTCTCATAGCCGCCACCAGTCTAAGTTCTTTCAAAACTAAAGCTGCCTCATTTTAATTTGGTCTGTTACTGTTACATACACCTCTATCATATATTATCACTTACTGTGCATGCAATGTATTTATATATAATGTAACCATGTATTTGTCATCATAACATGAAAATGAGAGGCAACTCAATGTATTACTTCCTGGTAAAACCTTTTATAAATAAAATTGTTACATTTCTCACACTGATAGTTATTCACATTTTGTTCACCTTTATTGCATTTGGCATTTATTTTGCACTATTCAGCACTCCCCAATATTTGTATTTTTTTTTGTTTTCATGAACTTAGAGGTAGTTCTAGGTGGGTTTTTGAGCTGCTAATTAATCACTTTATTTCACATCGCTACATCACTAGTGCAGAGTTATATTTTCACTTATAGAGGACAACCTGCTTTTAGTTTCTTGTTGCTTTTCCAACATTTTAGATATTCTCTTACGTTTTGCGGTAAGGAGTTACATTAGTCCATGCTTGCCGCCTGTCTCTGCCAATGTAGTAAGAAGTTTTGTTGATACGTTTTTCTATGCCACCTGACCCACTTCACCACCTATATGGTCGCTGATAGTGCCCATCAGCCTCATGCATTGACAAAATACATTATCTCTTTTGTCGGAGGGAAGAACCACTCGGCCTTGCTGTGTTTTTAACTCCATTCCCAGGAATCTGAGATTCTGGGCTGGGCTTAATTGGCTCTTTTCCGTGTTGGCCAACCAGCAGTGATGTGAATTGAATTGTAGCATTCTAGACAGGTGTTGGACTAAGAGGACTCGGTCTTGTGCTTAAGGGTGGAACATGTCCCTATGACAGTAGTCACCAATGGATTAACAGGAAACCACACACGTGAAGTGTGCAGCATAGATCCCATAGGGTTGCCCTCACAGTAACCTGAACTTATGTTGAATCAGCCAATTCTGGAAGTTCTTAGCACATCGCTGCCTCCATGAAAGATGTTTCCATTTCGTCCTTCACAACGGGTAACACAAGATAAGTACCTCCTCTAGATAGGACCGGAACCTACTAGAGGATGATTATCTAAAGCGCTTATATTTTGCTGTGTGTATTGTGTCATGTTATCTGTGTATATCTATGTGAAGTGTTTATGGACTGTGTTTAATAAACCAAAGTATGTTTACTGAAGAGTCATTTGTATTCCACATTTACATCCACTCCAAGCCCGCACCATCTATATGACTGAGAAACTGAGCATTTACCTTATCGACTATTCTGATGTGACATCCTAATGGAGCCGTGAAAGTTCTTGTTTACACAAGATTAGTTTGGGTGTTCAAGTCGCATAACTGCAAAATACCAGATATTCCCTCGCAGATTAAAAGCCACCAAAATAGCTCCTCTACTCACTTAACACGTGTGGATCCATGTTGGTAGTGAGCAGCGCTCCTATGGAGGTGCTGAGATATGAGGTTCCTTGATTTATATTTGTAGGATATCAGCTGTGTCTGTATAAAAAAGAAACAGAAGAAATGTTTTGTTTTATTGGACAAATTTACAGAATTTAGTATAAGCTTTCAAACCTAAGATTTTTAACACAAAAACAACCCAAAAGTTAGAGGCACCTAAATATATGGTTCATCCTCAAACAGGAACTTAATTTCAAACAGTGCAAAATCCATCAATGGTGTAGGATTATGTAACACAATCATGTACTATAAAAAAAATTGCATTAAAAGTCAGAGATCAACAGCCATAAGAATAGCAACAAATTAATATACTGTCCAGTTCTATACTATGAATAAAAAGATGCAGATAAATCTGGTGCTCCAGTTTGGCGCTAGAGAGACTTTGATAAAAGCTCCCGATACGCTCTCCGGTCCAGCAGTTCTGTTCCATACTGACACCGTCTCTCCATTATTTTATACAGTGAGAAGTGGGCAATGCAGAACAGTGCAGTAACTTCCTCTAACCTGACCCCACTTTTCACCATATTAAATAGGGGTTTGATCACCTCACCCCGTTATCGTCTCATTTTCTTTCTTATCAGTTGTCACACGACACACCAGTGAGCACATGACTTGTGTATGTGACAAGGGTTAATACACACAGCCATCGAACTGACCCACTTTTCTCTTTGCAGGGTCCCTAAAATGAGTAGTATCGCCCCTCAATCCATCATAAATATAGCCTTAAACTGCAGCCACCAGATGGAAGGCTCATCACCAGGGGTCCGTAATTAACACACAAAAATCTACTGCAGCAAAATGTGTCCGAAAATGTAGTTACTTTTTTTAATTGAAAATATATAACCAAGGATACAGAGTTGTCATGAGCACATGACTGTGATTGGTACAGAGAGTTTCCAATAAACATTTTAACATATAGAAAAAGGGGGAGGGGGTCAGACAGACGGGGACGGAGATACTTACGACTTGGACCTAGGCCAGCCCCGGGGGTCGGGACTCCAGCCACGGTTCCAAAGTTTTTTTGGAACTGCAGCATTTTTTTTATGGAGCATCGCCGTAAGTCTCTCCATAGTCATAAATGTGTTGATCCTTTTGACTACTGTGCCTCTAGTTGGGGCCTTTATTTGCTTCCAGGCCGCTGCGGCTGAGCATCTGGCGGCTGTGAGGATCGAAGAGATCACTCTGCCCATTGGCTCAGCCTAGTCGGGGTCAGGTACCACTGGAATAGAATTTTGTATATATTTTCTTTAGTGACTGTACAAATAGAGGTTTTAGTTGCCGATTCCCAAACATCCTTCCAGTCATCTGTGTCAATTGTCAATTGTCAGGTTTAAGTCCGCGGACCACTTTTGCATATATTTATGGGTTGGGGGATCCACTGTCAACTCCAACCCCTTGTAGATCTCGGAGATAAACCCCTTCTGGTAGCTGCCCTTGATACAAAGGGATTCGAAGTTGGTTAGTGTGGGGAATTTGGCATTTTGGGAGAGCGAAAAGAGAAAGTGCCTAATTTGCAGATATTTAAATAAATGGAGATCCTGGGTCTGATATTTATCCCGGAGCTCCTGAAAAGGTGAAGGGCTGTCCCTTCTTCAGCAGATCTGCAACCAGCCTGATGTTCAGGTCTTGAAATTGACCGAATTGTCTTTGAGAACACCCTGGCGGGAAATTTGGGTTTCCAAAGATGGGGGTAAGTTGAGAGGGGGATGCTAATAGGCCATACTTCCCTTTATTTTTGAGCCTTATGTCCCACGTACATCTCATTGATCCTAGATCAAACTTCCTAGGGCTTTTCTCTTTGCCCCCCTGGGACCAGAGGGACACCGGGAGGGAGAGGGGGCCGCGTAATGGGATTCTATTGAAAGCCAGCATGAGGAGGCTGGGTCGTAATTCCAAGCTACAGCCTGCCTCAGCTGTGCCACTTGGTAATACTTGATCACTTCAGGGACCCCAAGCCCTCCCTTCGTTTTGGGGGATAGCATTACCGATTTCAGGACCATTGGTCTCCCGTTTTCCAGATGAATTGGAATATGTGGAACTGGATGTTCTTTAGAGCTGGAAGTGGAACGGCTATAGGGAGAGTTTGGAAGAGATAGAGATGTCTCGGGAGGATGTTCATTTTAATTGAGACTATTCTTCCAAACCAAGAAATTTTGTACTGATATAAGGACCTATATGAATTTGAGATTTTAACCCCAAGATATTTAATATTGGTTGTACTCCATTTATATTTAAAATTAAGCTGTAGCAGTTTCCACGTAAGCTCTGGGAGAGTTAGGTTGAGAGCTTCTGACTTATCCATATTAACTTTGTAGTCTGAAATTGTTCCGAATTGGTCTAGTAATTTTTGGAGATTGGGGAGGGAGATATGGGGGCTGTTGAGGGTCAGTATTACATCGTTGGCAAAAAGAGAGATTTTGTACTCTGTTTCGGCAATCATAACCCCTTTTATACTTGTTTCGTCTCTAATTTTAGCTGCAAGAGGTTCAATTGATAGGGTGAATAACAAAGGGGATAAGGGACATCCCTGCCCGGTTCCGTTTTTAATTTGTATCGGATCTGATAATCCGCCTGGGAGCTTAATGTGTGCCATGGTGTTTTGGTAAAGGGCTTTGACTCCTTGGAGAAATGGGCCACTGAAGCCAAATTACAGCAATGTTTGATCTACGTAGGCCCATTTGATTCTGTCGAACGCTTTTTCAGCGTCGAGACTTAGAATCATGGCCTTAATTCCAGTGAGATGCACATGGTCAATGATATCCACAATTTTGCGGGTATTGTCAGAGGCCTGCCTTCCTGACACAAAGCCTACTTGATCAATGTGAATAAGTCGAGGGAGAATTGGGTTGAGCCTGTTTGCTAAATTCTTGCGATCCGTGTTGAGAAGGGAAATTGGTCTATAATTCCCACACATCAATGGATGTCGACCTTCCTTGTGGATGATGGCTAAATTTGCTGAGGAGATTGTAGAGGGAATCGGATCGCCTGCCAGAAAGGAGTTAAACACATCGAGCAGATAGAGGGTTTGAGTTGACATGAATGTTTTGTAATAGATATTGGAAAATCCGTCGGGGCCTGGTGTTTTGGCTAATTTGAGGGATTTAATGGCTCCAGCTAGCTCGTCCTGGGAAATTTGTTTATTTAGGCCTTCTAGCTCCTCTTCAGATGGAGAAGGTTACATTGTGCGAGGTATTGCGCTATTGTCTCAGGATTGACGGGTTCTCGGTCTGGGGGATGTAGATTGTATAAATCAGACTAAAAATGTGCGAATTCTTGGGCTATCTCCTCTATATAGGTGACCTGTCCGTTTTTAGTGCAAATTTTGGAGATTTGGGATTTAATCCGGGCCCCTCTAAATTTAGTAGCTAGTAGTCTATCTGCTTTGTTGCCCTTGTCAAAAAACTTTTGGTTGCTCCACCTCAGCACACTCTCAACCTCTTCAAGTTGGGTTTGCATTAGGTCCGCTCTGGCTTGGGATAGCAGTTTTAGGACCTTTTGGAGGGTTTAGATTTATGGATATATTCAAACTTTATAATTTTATCTGTGAGTTCATTCTGCAGCTTGAGTTTCATTTTTTTCTTACAGGAAGCGATAGAGATAAGGTCTCCTCTTATCGAAGCTTTGTGAGCTTCCCATAATATTGCTGGGGCTAAGACTGAACCCTTGTTTATTTGGAAAAAAAATGGAGAGCTTTTGTCTGATTATATGCTCTGTTTCGGGGCAATTAAGTAGTGTAACGTACTGCACCGACACACTTTATTCGAGCAAATGCCCAGTTTGTACCTGGCAGATACCTGGAATGCGCCACTCCTCACCTCTGACAAGCCCCGTTGTGTTTGCCTTCCCAGCCTGGGTTCATGCCTGGCTGACGGGCGGCTGATCTGTTAAATTGTAATGATTAGGATTTAATAGGCTGCAATGCTTCGTGTGTCTACCAGATGGCATAAATTAATGAATTGTAATGCAGTATATATATATATACTGTGCAGTATTGCAGCCAGTGGGAATAAAATGCTTCAATCCCTGCCTAGAAAATACCTCAATGCACTCGGGCAGAAAACAGTCACAAACCTCAATACACCCGGGTATACCCGAATTCGTGGGACTAGCCGAGCTCGAATAAAGTGTGTCGCCAGTGTACGTGCTCACCACAAACCTGGATCGGACCGCGGGGCTGAGGTGGGGATAGATATACACCAACCTTAGACCGTGCAGGCTGATCCGGATTGCGCAGTTCGTCGTCGTACGTAGCAGGGTCGGGACTGGAGAAGGCAGGATAATCCGTGGACAAGCCGGGGTCAGGATAGGAGAAGGCTGGGTAAACGATATCCATGCTGGGGTTCAGCAACAGGACGCTTGAGCGAAGGTGCTCCAACGTAGACAGGAACAGGAACGGGGGATCCAGTGCTTCAGCACAAAACAGCACCACCTAGCCGGTTACAGCTGTGAGTAGTGGAGACCACTGGGAGCAGGAGATTGCAGCAGGTAACAGGAACAACGATTCAGGCCTCTGCAAGGATAATATGCAGCAGGTAACAGGAAGCACCGATGCAGGCCTCTGCAGGAGAGATAGGGGATCCAGTACATCAGCACAAACAGCACCCCCTAGCCGGGTACAGCTGTGAGTAGCGGAAGCCACTGGAAGCAGGAGATTGCAGCAGGTAACAGGAAGCACCGATGCAGGCCTCTGTAGGACTGGAAGCAGGGAACAGGTACTGCAGACAGGACAAGAAACACTGAGGCTTCAGTGTAACCGCAGCCACGCGGCAGAGTCTGCCAGTAACTGAGGACAATGACAAGAAGGCCAGGCAGGCCAAACAAAGGCTGTGGCAAACATAGTTACTAGAGAAAGTCTATGTTCAGCAACTTCCTGGTGGGCGGTGCAGGAGTTAAATAGAACAGACAGCCAATGAGAAAGAGCTGTATAGGAGGCAGCAAGAAGCAGGCTGCAGTCTAATTGCAGAAGCAGGTGATTCTTGATTGCAGGTTCAAGGGGGAGTGTCCTAGAAGCTGCAAGGTTCTGTAAGGAAAAGGTTTCAGCAAAACCCAGGAGTGGATTCCTTACAAGCAGGGAGTCATTCAATTTCCAATTGTATGAGTTGATTTTGACGAAGGGCAGAGAGAGGGTGAGTTCGACAGGGGCGTGATAAGACCAGGTAATTGGGCCAATGTTCGAGGGTGAGGATGCTTGGAGAATATTTTTGTAGTCGATCCTGGAATAGGACTGATGAGGGGCGGATAAATATGTGTAATCCCTCTGACCTTGGTGCTGAGCCCTCCATATATCTGTTAAAGAGAATCTCTCCATTATGTCTCTAAAGTATTTGGCCTTTTTTTGAGTTTGGGAAGAGAGGGGCGTAGATGGCGTTGTTGACCTGTCTAGGATAGGTGAGGCTGCCATATTAAAATCTCTGGCTATTATTGCCGAGGTGAGGGCTTGTGGATCTATGTCTTCTAGGAATTTTTTTAGGAACAGTTTGATTTTCGTTAGGGAGATACAGGTTAATTAGAGTGATGGGGGACCCAGTTAGGGTACATTGGAGGATCAGATATCTCCAATCAAGGTCTGGGGTGGCTTTTGTAAGGGAGAAGGGGACATTGTTTTTTAATTAGTATGGCCACTCCTTTTTTTATTTGGAGAGGAGGCACAGAATGCTTGGGGGAATATACTTTTAAATGTGTTTGGTGGATTGGGGGAATCAAAGTGCGTTTCTTGTAAAAAAAAGGATATCTCCTTTTGATTTTTTAAATTCTTGCAATGCAAGTTTTTTTTAGCCGAATTTAGGCCTTTTACGTTAAGGGAGATAAGCTTTATAGAAGACATTTTGTGGGGTGTTTGTTTGTGAAGCTCAAGGCCTCTCAGCCCCTTGGATTCCCACGAAAGGGGATTGGAACTGGATTGCATAGGAGCCGCGGCGGGACTTCATGGCCCACAGCTAGACTTCGTAAGATTGGGCCCTCCGATGGGTGGGGAGAAACAGTAGGAGGAGGGAGTTGTGGGCCTAACAGTGGCCCTGAGAGAGGATCCTTAATCACCCAGGTGAAGAAGGAAAGGGGGTTAGAAACCCCTGGAGAGCTTCCTGAAGTGTAGAGCATGGCTGGAAGCCGGAGACGAGGACCGAGTGCCCTCCGATAATTCAATGGAGAATCATTAGGAGAGTATTTACAGGTGGGGTAGGGGTACAAATACAAATATACACATAACAGAGATACTTGTTTTTAGTGGTGAGTACAGATACCCTTAACCTGCTTGAGGGAGGGGGGGGGAGGGAGACATAGTGTGGAGCATATGGAGCATTTGCAGTAGAGGCCTCAGCTTTTGCTTCTGTAGAAATCAGTAAACAAAGAGGGGGGGGGGGGAGAACAAGATAAGTACATCAAGCAACATACAGATAGGAGCAATGTAAATTCACATTGTGAGTTCTTTTCTTTACACCCAGTGGAGGGGTGTCAGTAGGGGTACCGCTGTCTGGATCTCTATACATAGGCAGGGGGGTAGGGGGGTAGGGGAGAGGGGGGAAGGGAGATGGGCCTTGTGGGTGCTTAGGGATAGTATATACGACATTCACCAAAGAAGTTCACACTCTGTGGTATGGCGGGTGCGAAGGCCAGTGTCCAGGGAAGGGACCAGCAGCAATGGGGACTCATTTCTTCAACGGATAAAACCATAGTCGTACAAGGTCTCTCTTGCTGGGCTTTTGGGTACGGAAGTTCCAACACTGTGGAGGTGTGGGCAGAGGAGGTTGGGTATTCTCTGGCTTCTAACGGTGGGTACGCGTCGGGCGGTCGGACTCTTCATTTGAGCCCCTGCCATCGAAGATCTGGTCTTAGCTGACATCTGTATGCGGGGAGGGGGAGGCTGTCGACCAGGGGTGTATGGGGTCCAGGAAAGAGCCATCTTGTTGGTAAGATCTGGTGTAGAGCGGTCGGAGATGAAGGTGGGGAGGAGAGGGGGGGGGAAGAGGGGGTCCTTGGTGGGGGGTGGAAGGAGAGGAGAGGGGATGGATGGGGAGGAGGCGGGGGGAGAATTGGGGAGGGCCCAGGTATGGGGATCTGTGCTTCAGGACTTGCTCGCCCGGCAGGTTAGAGGCTTTGTAGCCTGACAGGAGGGAAGGTCGTCTTCTTTTCCCTCAGACACCCTCATCGGATGGGAGATTAGAGGGGGAGGTTATGGCCTCCTCTGACTTGCTAGGCGTTGAGATACTCGTGGGATCTCTGAGGCCTCAGGTCTTTCTGGGTCTCTGGAGGACTTCTCTCGGTCCCATGGAGGAGGGATTAATCCCAGCGACTTAAAGAACTCTGGGGATTCTTCTGGCCTAGAAATGGAGTGGTATCGGCCATCTTTAAGTACGACAAGCTTGAAGGGGATACCCCATCTGTACTTGATGCCTCTCTCCCTAAGGATCGCCGTAAGGGGCCTCATCTCCCTGCGTCTGTTGGTGACTTGAGAGGTCACCAAAGATTTGGATTGGGTGAATATCCATCTGGAGGTCCTTTAGTCCTCTACTGGCAGACATGATTCTTTCTTTGGCAGAGTAGATGTGCAGTTTAACGTCTCTGTGGCGATTTGGGTCTGCCGACCTGGGGGTCAGTGCGCGGTGTGCCCTGTCCATCTGGAGGTCGTGGTCCGACAGTTTAGGTACCAGAGTCAGGAAGGTTCTGCGGCGGTAGTCCTGGAGGGCGTCGGGAGAAACAGACTCAGGAACATTTCTTATGTGCAGGTTCTGTCTGCGCTCTCTGTTCTCCTAATCCTCTAAGGCGTCCTTGAGCTCGTTCACGGCGTGGCCTAACCTGACCACCTCATCTTCTGCGTTGGACTGGGTCAGGAGTACTTCCTCCATTTTGGTCCCTAGTTCATCTGTGCGGATAGTAAGGCCACTTATGTTCGCTCTCAGACCTTCAAGGGCGGCAGTTATATCCTGTTGGAATCCCTTCCGCATTTTTTGAAAAAGGGATTAAAAAAACTCCTTTCCCAGACACTGCGCAGGTAGTTTTAGGTCGGGGAAGCTCTGATCAGCTCCCACTTCAGCCCACGTGGGCTCCTCAACGACATCTTTAATTTCCGGCTCCAGCGGGCGCCTCCCTGAGGTAAAGTAGCGGGAAACCCCTTGAATTTGCTGAATTTTAGGTTTACTCGCCATTGCCGCCGTGATTGTTGCGGATTTGAGGGGGGAGGGGGTTCGGACGCGGGTAGTGCCCGTACTGATGCTTTTCTCAGGAGAATAGGAGCTCTTCTCCTAAGCTGGGGGCCCCGTCGACAAAAGTCCCCCCTTTAAATGTTTTTATTTGGGGGGGGGGGGTGGAAGAGGTGTAGGAATGTTCCAGGCACTCAGGTGTCTTTCTGGTACAGCTGAATAGAATTATTTATTTAATTCAGTGCAATGTCGCTGGGAAGATGGGTGGTTATGGGACCCTGAGTCTCAGGCAGCAAGGCCAAGTTCTTAGTGATCAGGACGTCCAGCCTTATACCCCTTTATGGTGAGATGGTGCTTCGGTGGAGTGCCCCCTTAAAATGTCCGCTTCCTCCCCCTCAGCCACGCGGCCGAGACCTGCAGCTCCCTCAGCCAGAGTCTCCCCTCCCGGGATCGTCTCAGATCAGGTATTTAGCTTTATTTTTTAAATTCTGTCTCGAGGGGAGGGGTGGGGGGAGCGGGGACCACAGCGGAGAGGTCCTGCTCGGGCTTTACCCCAGGGCCGCGGGAGGCTGCTGCGGGCACGCTTTAAACACCGCGGGGGTCTCCGTCCCCGAACCTCGCGGTTAGGCCAGACTCCGCGCTCCTCGGGGCATCCGGAGCTTCACCGCCTCTCCTACCTCCCGAATTTGCCCCGTTCTTCCAGACGGCCCTTCCGATTTTGTGGGTGTAGCAGGGGAAAGACTTCCACCAGGGGTCGGGACTCGCAGGGGGCCTCCCAGAGCGCCGGCAACCTCTCTCTCTGTAATGCAGGGAGAGGCCACTCTTATGCCCAGCAAATCTTCGGCGTTCAGAGCTGCGAGGTTTGTTTAAAGATTATCCATATTTTGGTGGGGGTTTTGCTTATATATGTGCTTGATCTTGGATTATTCGTTGGAGGGGCTCTGGAGCACGTCTCTCAAGCAGCCATTCCTCTTGCCGTCACAGGAAGTCCAGATTTAACATTTTTTAATAAAAGCAGCCCAGTGCTTGGTTACAGAAAGAGATTGTTACAATAAACATACATTATAATATGCAAGAGATATAGAAGAGGCAGGGAGGTTTATCTCCAGGGCCGTTTTAAGACCTTCGTAGGCCCTAGGCACTTTTATTTCTAGAGGCCTGTGTGCCCGATATTTTTACTCATTTTTATGCTAATTTCATCTTGTTTCTTTCGATACTAGCGATATTTAGCATCAATACTTTAGTTTCGATATTTAAAGGTATCGATACTTTGAAGGCATTTTAAATTAAAAATGACTGTTTTCTCTTAATTTGTGATTTTATTTGTTTAGGTATTTTTTCAAGTGAAATATTGTAGGCCCTAAAAAGGTTCATAGGCTCCAGGCACTGTGCCTAGTCGGCCTAATGTATAAAGCGGGGAAAAAATATTGAGGTGGGGTCCCCCAATTAACTAGTGCTACAGAGCATTTATACCCACTCATGAAAATGAATCACTGCAACCAGGTCACACATTCTCCTTAGTACATATTTGGAGCTTTAGGCTTTAACCCCTAGATGGAACACGGTCTAGCAAGGACAAAGAGAGTTGTCTGGGGGTAGTCCTAGGACCCTCCCAGACCTCTCATAGATGTCCTGCAATGAAATAAACCAGTGAACCTGGGGAAGCTCCCAATTAAATAGTAATGTACTCACATGTGTCCTTATGTGTGACCGGGTCTGTGTGCTCCTTTGCTGAGTACAGACGAGACTAAATCACCTTGTACCAGTGGGGAAAGGTGAATCAGTGGGCACTACGATGCAGGAAAGGCTGCGGAGGCTGGACTGTGCTAGAAAAATGTTTCTTTATTCAGACATGGATAAAAACAAGAGGAGGGGAGACATACCCCTGCGCCCCTAACGTGTTTCACCCACAGATTGGGCTTTCTGTATGTATGTATGTATGTATGTATGTATGTATGTATGTATGTATGTATATATATATATATATATATATATATATATATATATGTATAGAAGTAATAACAAATATTCAAGACTTGGAACATTTGGGTAACAGTGATCATAGCATGGTCTCATTTGAAATAAATTATCAAAAAATAGATTTCTTGGGTTCAACAAAGACCTTAAACTTTAGAAAGGCAGATTTTAATAAACTGAGGTCTAATCTAGTAGTAATACAATGGGATGATGTTTTTGCAGGGAAAAATGTAGAAGATAAATGGGCAGTCTTTCAAACATTGTTAGAAAAGCACACTCATCAGCAGTGGTCGACAAATCACCAAAAAATATACTCGCCGAACAAAAAAAAATCTACCTAGCCACCTAGTACCACACGTGTGCTGCTTGGGCCAATAGGAGCTCGCCACGATGTTAAATCCACTCGCCCGGGGAGTGCAAATGTATAGGTTTGTCAAACACTGCTCATCAGTGTATATCCTTGGGTAATAAGTATAAAAGAAATAAGTCAAAACCAATGTGGCTAAATAAACAGGTAGGGGAGGAAATGGACAAGAAGAGGAAGGCGTTTAGATTCTTTAAGTCAGAAGGGACGGAGGCATCGTATCAGAATTATAAGGAAAGTAACAAAAACTGGAAAAGGACAATCAAATTAGCAAAAATGGATAATGAAAAAAGGATTGCAATAGAAATTAAGGTCAACCCTAAACAGTTCTTTAAGTACCTTAATAACAAAAAAAATGAGAAAAGAAAATATAGGACCCATTAAGTGTGAGATGGGTAGGCAGATTATTGGAGATAAGGAAAAAGATGAGGTATTAAACAAATTCTTTGCCTCTGTGTTTACCAGGGAAGAATCAAGTTCAATAGTAGTGCCGCAGGAGGAAGCCACACCCTTCATATTAATGAACAATTGGTAAACTGAGGAAGAAGTTCATAAGCGACTTAAAAAAAATTAAAGTAAATAAGGCACCTGGCCCCGATGGCATACATCCAAGAGTTCTCAAGGAGTTAAGCTCAGTAATAGCCAAACCATTATATTTTATATTCAAGGACTCCATTTCCACAGGCTCAGTACCACAAGATAAAGCAGATGTGGTGCCTATATTTAAAAAGGGAGCTAGATCGAGGCGCATGCGCGAATGCAAGGAGCATGGAAGCTTAGCCCGGTAGCTCCGTGCCTCACTCCCTGCATTTGCAAGAAAAACAAACGAATAACCGGACTGTAACTAAATAAATAATCAACATAAAACGAATAAAACCCTCGGGATGTCTAAGAAGATGCCCAAAACCCCTAGAAAAAGGGGCTCCCGGAGTATTTCGGAGGAGGAAGATCGAGCAGGGCCACGGCAGTAATGGCGCCCACCTCCCGCACAGGATCAGAATCTGAGGGAGAGGAAGAACCCGGAGATGATCAGGGACTCCTACCGGTGAGACGCTGCGATTTCGAGCGCTTATATACAGACTTGAAATCAATGCTGCAAGCCGAAATAAGAGCCTTAGGCAAAGAGGTGGGGGAGCCTGGGGGCAAGAACGCAAGAACTCAAGGTGAAGGTGGATGCTAATGCTAAAGTGGGTCAACGAAATACAAAAAAAACAGCAGACTTACAGGCACAGATTAATGAGCTCAAAGAGAGACAGGAGGACGCGGAAAACCGCAACCGCTGAAACAATGTCCGCCTGCGTGGGATCCCAGAAAATGTGGGGGACTGTGAGGAGTTCGTGGTGCGGTGGCTCGCGCATATGTGCCCTGATTCTCCACAAGACAAGCTGGGTATGGATAGATGCCACCGGGCGCTGCGGTCCAGGCCACAACCGACTGAACAGCCGCGGGATATCATCGTGCTGCTCCACCATTATAAGACCCGGGAAGAGGTGCTGCAACGCGCGAGGAACGCAGCCCTCGTGGAGTTTGAACGCACTAAAATAGCCATTTTCTAAGACATAGCTCCAACCACTTTAGCCCGACGCAGAGGGCTGTGGCCCATCACTAAACAACTTCGGGATAACGCGATCCGTTATCGGTGGACATTTCCATTCGGACTGCTTGTGATCCGAAATGGCCGCCCAATCAGCATGAAAGCCCCAGAAGAAGGACCGGCGTTCCTCAAGAAACTTGGGCTGCGAACGGCCCCAACGGGCGCCGAGACAGAGGAAGCAGTCCCGGGTCCATCATGGACCACTATCGGAGGCACGGCCGGTGAAGGGGCCGTACAGGGCTGAAGAAACCCGCATCTACACAGCTCCACCACAGTTGCAGCCTTAATAAAGTTGAAAAGTTTGTTGTTAACAGAGTTAAAAAAGATGCACCGATGCCCTGGAAATTTGCGTATAGAACCTTCTATCTACCCCTGAGAGCGCTGGTGGACGTTAGCGCAACCCTATCAACGAAGGGGCGCAGGCAGTAGTAACCTGCGGAAAATAATGTTCTTACCTCGTGGCTGCGGTATGGCGCCCAAGATGGCGGAGCAGGGGACTCCAGAGTGGCACGCAGAACCAGGAAAGAAGGTATGGGCGGGAAGAGCTGTTCGAGCGGGAAGAGCGGTCGACGGCACGTTCACACAGGTGAGCCGCCCATTTCAAGATGGCGGACAGAGGAAACGCGTCACAGGAAGGGGCGGTCCCCAGGGTGGCCATCTTGGAGGTGGCAGAAGACACGGGGGGCACCGGCAGCCGCGTCATCAAGATGCGCCGGATGACATCACAGCACCACACGTGACCGCGCACTAGCCAGCACAGCTCCGACACCAGGGAGACAACAACGGCGCCGGAAAGCACCACACCACCGCAAGGGATGGCACTCTGGGGCTGCGGCCCCGATAACGGGCGACATAGGCGCCAGCAGCAGCGCCAAAGAGACGCCCCATGGTTCCCGTCGCGGAGGCAACCGGCGGAAGGGCCCTGAGAACTGAGTGGGGACGGTAGCCCAAAATGAGAGGGCGGGTGGTCAGCAAATAGGAAAGAGAAGTATAGCAAAACAAACCAAAAGAAAGCAGGATGAGGGCAACGAGAAGGCAGCGGACTGAAACAAGAGAGGACATAGACAGTAGGATGTGAAGAGGGTACAGTAGGTAGATGTAGTGGTAGGGGGAAGTGATCGATAGTGGGAGGGTGGAGAAAAGGGGAGCTAAGAGTAAAGAAATAGGAGGTGAAGAAGAATGAGAGGGGAAGTAGCCAAGGAGGAAGGAAATCGGAAGGAGTAGGTGGCGGAAAGGGACAGGGGAGAAGAAGGAAGAGTAGGTAGACAAGAAAGCAGGGGGAAGTGCTAGATTAGAGGGCAAGCGTAGGTTAAGAAAGAAAAAGGTAAACTTACAGGGAGACGGTGAACAAGTTGTTTTCTTAGAGAACAAGAAAGGATGAGAAACCGGAAGATGAGGGAACACAAGTTAAGACCAAAAGGTCACCCGTAGAACAAGAAAAAGGAGAGTTCAAAAGCAGGGCATAGAGGATAAGGGTAAGCAGTGCAGAGGATACCCAAGACAGCCCCACACAGAAATGGGACCCCAAGGGAGGTCGTCACATAGGATAGCCCAGATAAGCTCACAAGTGTCTCAGTTAGGTCAAAGCGGCATACACTACACAACGTCACCAGCCTCCATCTACAAAACAAAATGGGGGCAATACGTCACCACAGAAAAGAGGGAATATGAAGGTTAGCGTGCAGGGGAGTACACGGGGCAAAGGGATCGGTGCAGGAGAGCGTTATTCGTTTTGTTCAAAGTGAATATAGGGGCGGGGCCGGGCGGCAGTGTTTGAGCCTGCTCCGGATTCCGCATGGGCCAACCGCCGGAACGGGGAACGACACCAACCCAAGTGACCGGCAAAGTCCCCTGGAAGGGAATAGCAGTGAGGGGGTTGGGCGTACGGGGAGAGAGCACCTGGCTTCCTACACTGATTACCCAGGGGCGATGTTTTCACAACCAGGGTACTTGTACCAGGGTTCGGAGATCACTGTTTTTATGTTTGGTTTATGTTTGTCTAGATGTTTCCCTCCCCCCCTCCTTTCGTGTCCGCCTACCCATAGCACACAACTATACCAGAGATGGAGGATCCGCAGATATCCAGCAGAAGGAGCAGGCACAACACCAATCAACCCCCAGGAAAGGATCATAACAGACAACGGAGCAGTCACCCAACGCAGCCAGGATGAGTAAAGAGCTAACAATGGTATCACACAATGTTAAAGGGTTTAATAGTCCTATCAAGCGTCGAATCGCATTTAAAGAATATAGTCGTATGAAAGCTGATATACTCTTTTTACAAGAAACCCACTTTTCACGCACCAATCATCCTAAATACCTAGATAAAAACTACAGAACATTCTATCTGGCTTCAGCCAATGTCAAAAAAAGAGGTGTAGCTATCTTGATACACAATAGACTAGCGTTAACCATAAATAAACAATATTCAGATCAAGAGGGCAGATTCCTCATTCTCATTGGTATGATACAGAGTCAACCCCTGACATTGGCAGCAGTTTACGCCCCATGGGAACAAAGCTCAGCATTCTTTGTCCAGCTCTTTAACAAACTACAGAGTGTTGCGAAGGGAAATATCTTCCTGGCAGGCGATCTCAACCGCACAGTAGACCCCGACTTAGACAGATGTACAGGACTTAACCCGGCCCACAAACAGGACAAACTAACCATACATAAGGGCCTGCAAGACTGTCAGCTGATAGACATCTGGCGGGAACAGCACCCAGGCGCATGGGAATATACTTTTTTTCCCACCCCCACAACCGTTACAGTCGGATAGATTACCTCCTAGTATCAAATAGAGTGGTTCCAGTGGTTGGTCACACTGAGATACATTGAATCTCTTGGTCCGACCACGCACCAGTAGAGTTGAGGTGCACGTTAGATACGCTAGACAGACCTGGAGCAAACTGGAAGCTCAATGCCCCGCAACCGAAAAGGAAATTGACCAGCGGATTAAAGACTATTTCCGGGAAAACAAGGGCAGTGTAACATCACAATCTACGCTCTGGGAGGCCCATAAGGCTACCCTGAGAGGGACACTGATGAACATAGCAGGCAAAAGGAAAAGAGAGAAGGAGGCGAAAATAAAAGATCTGCAGGAGAAACTGGCACACCTCACTGCTCAACACAAAATTAATAAGAGTCAGTCCGTATGGAAAGAACTGAACGATACTAAAACTAAACTTACTCTAGTGCTGTCCTCCCAGGCCGAAAAGGAGTTGGCATGGTCAAAGCGCAAATTCTATGAGAAAGCCAACAAGCCAGATACCCAACTAGCCAATAAGCTCCGAAACAAGCTTCCAAATTTTCGTATAGCATCCATCAAATCTCAGGGGGGGGACCTTACTTCCGATCCTCGACAAATAGTGGAAGTGTTTAAAAATTACTACGTGACACTATATGACGGGGATAAGGCCAGCCACACCCAAAAGACCGCAGAAACACTAACGACTTTTCTAAAGGAGGCAAATCTACCTACCTTGAGAAGGGAGGATAGGGAGGCACTACAGAGTGACTTCACCCTGGAGGAAATTACAGAGGTAATGAAGTCCCTTAAACCAGCTAAAGCCCCTGGACCAGATGGATTTTCAAATTTATACTATAAGAAATTTTGTAAGATCCTGGCTCCCCACTTGCTGAAATTATTTAATGGGATTCTAGCAGGGGCGCCCTTCCCAGCACAGATGCTCCAGGCGTCCATCTCGTTGATCCACAAACCCGGTAAGGACCCGGCAGACTGTAAGAGCTACCGGTCGATATCCCTGATTAATTCGGTTGTTAAAATCTTCTCTAAATTAATAGCTAACAGGGTGGGCATTGTCCTTCCTGGGTTGATTCACCCGGATCAAGTAGGCTTTATAGGGGGCAGGCAGGCAGCAGACAATACCAGGCGGATTGTAGATTTGATTGATCTGGCAAAAAGGAAAAACATCCCGTCCATGGTATTAAGTCTGGATGCCGAAAAGGCCTTTGATAGGATCGACTGGCCCTACCTCAGAGAGACGCTGGGGGCGTTTGGCATCGAGGGGCGCCTTCTAGAGGCAATACTAGCCCTATACAATGGTCCCACAGCAAGAGTGCGACACCAGGGTTTTCCCTCGGAGGTATTTAACATCCGTAGCGGGACAAGACATGGATGCCCACTGTCACCGTTGTTATTTGCTCTCTGTATTGAACCACTAGCGGCCCATATCAGATTATGCCCAGGTATAGCAGGGATAGATGTAGGAGAGCAGACGCACAAGGTGGCGTTATACGCGGATGACGTGATTTTAACGTTATCAAAACCCCTCACCTCCCTACCCAACGTCTTTGCGATCTTAAGAACATTCAACATGGTGTCGGGATTTAAAATTAACCAGACCAAGTCGGAAGCTCTTAACATCAATCTAAACAAGCCGGTCGAAAAACTGATAGAGCTCAATTTCAATTTTAAATGGCAACCCTCCGCCATCAAATATTTAAGGGTATATATCACAAAGGAATACAAAACACTATACAAAGCTAACTTCCCTAGAATAATGAAGAAACTGAGGGAGGATCTCAGGGTTTGGGCGGGCTACGGTATATCATGGTTTGGGAGGATTACTAGTGTTAAAATTAACCTGCTACCCAAAATGTTATATCTGTTTCAAGCCCTCCCAATACCTCTCATTCGGGCTGAGGTCCTAGCACTCCAGGCTCACATTATTCAATTTATCTTAATATATAAAATCGAATGGTTAGTGAGGTTAGTGCTATCTGCGGTGAATCTGATTGGTCCGTGACTCTCATTGGCCAAGAGGTACGCCCCACTGTGACATCACCTCCTTCACTCTCACACACTTGCAGTCACACCACACGCCCAGAACCACACACACACACACACACACACACACACACACACACACACACACACACACACACACACACACACACACACACACACACACACACACACACACACACACACGCTGTCACCCCTGTGTACACACTGTCATGCTTACTCCCCTGTAGCTGACACTCATGCTTACTCCCCTGTAGCTGACACTCATGCTTACTCCCCTGTAGCTGACACTCATGCTTACTCCCCTGTAGCCAGAACTGTAGGCACAACGGACGAAGCGCACTCCCTATAGCCGCGCACATTCAACCGCGACACTCCCTGTACACATGGCCGGCCATATGGCCTCCTTCATATGCACATGCCCGGACTAACCGCCGGAACAACCGCACTCCCTATAGCCGCGCACATTCAACCGCCATTCTCCCTCCGCAGTCGCCGGCCGACAGTCCCTGTGCACATGGCCGCCCATATGGCCTCCGCACACACACGACGACACTCCCACGCACGATCAAGACTGCCTTACTAAAAACACATATTCAAATATAAATATATATCAAAACAATGGCGTGCATCACTACGCACTTTACATTTTTATTACAACAATGCCTGCCCGTACCTTCACCTACGCACTCTTTATTTACTTTCTAAAATGGCCGCCACACGAATTTACAACATGTACCTTACATTGACATTATACAATGTCCCGCTTTGCCAATGTTACATTATTTCCCTTAATAACATTGTTTTATTACTTAACTTTATTAAATCGCCGCAATACTACATTTAATTTACATTATTAAATGTCCGCATTCACAATATGTGTGTTTAACATTAACAAATCACCGGCAGCCTTCACCTACGCACTCTTAATTTAATTTCAAAAATGGCCGCCACACACACTTACAACATCTACATTTCATTTACATTATTTTATTCCAGCCCACCCCCTTCCCCCTCCCCCCTCTTACCCGACCACCAAATCACACTTTCCCCCCGCTCCGCTCCTTCCCGCCCGCTACGCAATGGACGACTTCACGGCCACGCCACCGCTCCAGCACCACCACTTACTTGCCCAACACTGCTCCGCTACTTACTGGCCGCTACTTACCGCCCTTCACCGCCGCTCCGTTACTTAACGGCCGCATTCACTGGCGACAGCTCCAGCCCCCACACGGCTCTGAGGGGAGTGGGCTCTTGGCCCCCCGCCAAAGCACGCTCCCCATCCCCGAGATCGCTCCTCCGGCTCTCTCCACCTCTCCCTGCAGCCACAGGGAGGGGAGATGCGTGCGCCTCCGCCGCGAGCCCGCTCCCCGGCGCTCTCCCACTTCCCCCCAACCCCCAGAGCACGCTCTCTCAGGATCACCCCCACACACGCCGCTACCCCCCTTCACACACGCCGCTTACCCGTCTCAACATCCCCGACAACGGACACCGCCGAGGAGCACGAGGTGGAGGAGAGCGTCAGGGAGGTGGTGCCGCGCACTACCTCCTCTATGCCACCGGGAGCCGGAGGAGGCCAGGAGTGGGGAGAGACAGACTGGTAGCCCGAGGAGGAGCGCGCCAGGCTGCCAGGTGAGGAAACGCAGGGGGAGGGATCCCTGCCTTTCATGCAACCTCCCCCCCCTGCCTTTCATGCAACCTCCCCCCCCCTGCCTTTCATGCAACCTCCCCCCCCCCTGCCTTTCATGCAACCTCCCCCCCCCCTGCCTTTCATGCAACCTCCCCCCCCCTGCCTTTCATGCAACCTCCCCCCCCCTGCCTTTCATGCAACCTCCCCCCCCTGCCTTTCATGCAACCTCCCCCCCCTGCCTTTCATGCACCCCCCCCTGCCTTTCATGCAACCCCCCCCTGCCTTTCATGCAACCCCCCCCCTGCCTTCATGCAACCTCCCCCCCCCCTGCCTTTCATGCAACCTCCCCCCCCCTGCCTTTCATGCAACCTCCCCCCCCTGCCTTTCATGCAACCTCCCCCCCCCTGCCTTTCATGCAACCTCCCCCCCCTGCCTTTCATGCAACCTCCCCCCCCCTGCCTTTCATGCAACCTCCCCCCCTGCCTTTCATGCAACCTCCCCCCCCTGCCTTTCATGCAACCTCCCCCCCCCTGCCTTTCATGCAACCTCCCCCCCCCTGCCTTTCATGCAACCTCCCCCCCCCTGCCTTTCATGCAACCTCCCCCCGCCTGCCTTTCATGCAACCTCCCCCCCTGCCTTCCATGCAACCTCCCCCCCCCTGCCTTTCATGCAACCTCCCCCCCCCTGCCTTTCATGCAACCTCCCCCCCCTGCCTTTCATGCAACCTCCCCCCCCTGCCTTTCATGCAACCTCCCCCCCCTGCCTTTCATGCAACCTCCCCCCCCTGCCTTTCATGCAACCTCCCCCCGCCTGCCTTTCATGCAACCTCCCCCCCTGCCTTTCATGCAACCTCCCCCCCCCTGCCTTTCATGCAACCTCCCCCCCCTGCCTTTCATGCAACCTCCCCCCCCTGCCTTTCATGCAACCTCCCCCCCCTGCCTTTCATGCAACCTCCCCCCCCCTGCCCTTTCATGCAACCTCCCCCCCCCTGCCTTTCATGCAACCTCCCCCCGCCTGCCTTTCATGCAACCTCCCCCCCCTGCCTTTCATGCAACCTCCCCCCCCCTGCCTTCATGCAACCTCCCCCCCCCCTGCCTTTCATGCAACCTCCCCCCCTGCCTTTCATGCAACCTCCCCCCCCTGCCTTTCATGCAACTCCCCCCCTGCCTTTCATGCAACCTCCCCCCCTGCCTTTCATGCAACCTCCCCTCCCCTGCCTTTCATGCAACCTCCCCCCTTGCCTTTCATGCAACCTCCCCCCCTCCCTGCCTTTCATGCAACCTCCCCCCCTCCCTGCCTTTCATGCAACCTCCCCCCTCCCTGCCTTTCACGCAACCCCCCCCTGCCTTTCACGCACCCCCCCCTGCCTTTCACGCAACCCCCCCCCTCCCTGCCCTTCATGCAACCCCCCCCTCCTGCCTTTCACGCAACCCCCCTCCCCTCCCTGCCTTTCACGCAACCCCCCCCTCCCTGCCTTTCACGCAACCCCCCCCCCCTCCCTGCCTTTCACGCAACCCCCCCTCCCTGCCTTTCACGCAACCCCCCTCCCTGCCTTTCACGCAACCCCCCCCTCCCTGCCTTTCACGCAACCCCCCTCCCCTCCCTGCCTTTCACGCAACCCCCCCCCCTCCCTGCCTTTCACGCAACCCCCCCCCCTCCCTGCCTTTCACGCAACCTCCCCCCCCTCCCTGCCTTTCACGCAACCCCCCCCTCCCTGCCTTTGACGCCCCCCCCTGCCTTTGACGCCCCCCCCCCTGCCTTTGACGCCCCCCCCCTGCCTTTGACACCCCCCCCCTGCCTTTGACACCCCCCCTGCCTTTGACACCCCCCCCCTGCCTTTGACGCCCCCTGCCTTTGACGCCCCCCCGCCTTTGACGCCCCCCCCCTGCCTTTGACGCCCCCCCCTGCCTTTGACGCCCCCCCCCTGCCTTTGAACGCCCCCCCCCTGCCTTTGACGCCCCCCCCCTGCCTTTGACACCCCCCTGCCTTTGACGCCCCCCCTGCCTTTGACACCCCCCTGCCTTTGACGCCCCCCCTGCCTTTGACGCCCCCCTGCCTTTAACGCCCCCCCCCCTGCATTTGACGCCCCCCCCCTGCCTTTGACGCCCCCCCCTGCCTTTGACGCACCCCCCCCTGCCTTTGACGCACCCCCCCTGCCTTTGAGGCCCCCCCCTGCCTCCGGCCAACGCCGGGTTATACACACACACCTCTCCTCCTCCCCCCCATCACACTCACCTCCCTTCACCGGCATGACCCCCTTCCTCCCTCGCGCCATCCAATTGAGAAGATGGCGTCACCCGGAAGTACAGGTAGGTGTCGCGTGTGTGTCGCTCCCCCACCTCCCCCACTTCACCCACCTCACCCCCCCCCCCCGCTTCACCCACCTCACCCCCCCCCCACTTCACCCACCTCACCCCCCCCCCACTTCACCCACCTCACCCCCCCCCACTTCACCCACTTCCCCCAGCACGCTCTCTAAGCTCAACATCCGAGGAGCAGGAGGAGGGCGGCAGGGGGTTAATACCTCCTTTGTGCCACTGGGAGTCGGCGGAGGCCACGAGGGGGAGACAACCAGTGGCAGCCCGAGGAGCGTGGCATGCTGGCAGGTGAGGAAATGCAGGGGGAGGAATCCATGCCTTTGACGCACCCACCTTGCCTTGACGGCGCCCCCCCCTTGCCTTTGACGCCCTCCCTCCCCCTGCCTTTGAGGCCCCCCCAGCCTTTGACGCCCCCCCTGCCTCCGGCCAACGCCGGGTATACACACACGCACACACCTCTCTTCACACCCCCCCCCCCATCACACTCACCTCCCTCCCCGGCGCTCACTCCCCCTGCCTTTCACTCCCCCCCTCCCTGCCTCCGCGTCCCCCTCCTGTCCACTGTCGTCGTCTCCCTCCTGTCCACTGTCGTCGTCCCCCTCCTGTCCACTGTCGTCGTCCCCCTCCTGTCCACTGTCGTCGTCCCCCTCCTGTCCACTGTCGTCGTCCCCCTCCTGTCCACTGTCGTCGTCCCCCTCCTGTCCACTGTCGTCGTCCCCCTCCTGTCCACTGTCGTCGTCCCCCTCCTGTCCACTGTCGTCGTCCCCCTCCTGTCCACTGTCGTCGTCCCCCTCCTGTCCACTGTCGTCCCGTCCCCCTCCTGTCCACTGTCGTCGTCCCCCTCCTGTCCACTGTCGTCGTCCCGCTCCTGTCCACTGTCGTCGTCCCCCTCCTGTCCACTGTCGTCGTCCCCCTCCTGTCCACTGTCGTCGTCCCCCTCCTGTCCACTGTCGTCGTCCCCCTCCTGTCCACTGTCGTCGTCCCCCTCCTGTCCACTGTCGTCGTCCCCCTCCTGTCCACTGTCGTCGTCCCCCTCCTGTCCACTGTCGTCGTCCCCCTCCTGTCCACTGTCGTCGTCCCCCTCCTGTCCACTGTCGTCGTCCCCCTCCTGTCCACTGTCCCGTCCCCTCCTGTCCACTGTCCCCTCCTGTCCACTGTCCCCTCCTGTCCACTGTCCCCGTCCCGTCCACTCTCATCCCCCTCCTGTCCACTCTCACCCCCCCTCCTGTCCACTCTCACCCCCCCTCCTGTCCACTTCCCTCCCCTCCTGTCCACTTCCCTCCCCTCCTGTCCACTGTCACCCCCCCCCTGTCCACTATCCCCCCCTGTCCACTATCCCCCCTCCTGTCCACTGTCCCCCCCCCCTCCCTGTCCACTCCCCCCCCCTCCTGTCCACTGTCCCCCCCCTCCTGTCCACTGTCCCCCCCCCTCCTGTCCACTGTCCCCCCCCTCCTGTCCACTGTCCCCCCCCTCCTGTCCACTGTCCCCCCCTCCTGTCCACTGTCCCCCCCTCCTGTCCACTGTCTCCCCCTCCTGTCCACTGTCTCCCCCTCCTGTCCACTGTCTCCCCCTCCTGTCCACTGTCTCCCCCTCCTGTCCACTGTCCCCCCCTCCTGTCCACTGTCCCCCCCTCCTGTCCACTGTCCCCCCCTCCTGTCCACTGTCCCCCGCCCCCACTGTCCCCCGCCCCCCCACACATGTCCACTGCCCCCCCTCCTGTCCACTGTCACCCTCTCCTGTCCACTGTCCTCGTCCCCTCCTGTCCACTGTCCCCATCCCTCCCCGTCTCCTGTCCATTGTCCCTCCCCCCACCTTTTCCTAGCGGGAAATTTCACTCACGGGCAACGCCGGGTCTCTCAGCTAGTTTGGAATAAAAAAAAAACACGAATTGCGAGAAACATACTGACAAAGCCAGTGACGAGAGGAGGGTTAGCGGTACCTTGCTTGTTGGCATACTATAAGGCGGCACAATTATGCCAAATTGTCCAGTGGCACTCGAACCCAGCAAAAAGAAGGTAGGTTGCCCTAGATAAAGAATGTTGCGCACCAGTAACACTTCATGATCTGATCTGGCTTCCAAAACAGTGTAAGAAATCAATAGGGTTGCCACTCTGTGCAGTTGCGAACTCGCTGGCGGTCTGGGAGTCATCTAAATTTAAAGCTAAGTTGACCACACAACAGTCATTGATGACCCCCCCTGGTGGGGAATCCAGATTTTGCTCCAGGGCTGTTAGGCGACAAATTTATAAAGTGGACGCAGGGGGATATCCAAGATTAAAAGACCTGGAGGAAAGGAAATTTATCAAGACGTTCGATATGATTAAGGATGAGAAAAAGCTACCCAACACAGAACTCTTTAGATTCCTACAGGTCAGGGCATTCTATAATAAATTCCCGGTTCGTCCTGCACAAACCAATTTTGAACAGCTGTGTTCCAGAGAACGGACACAAGGGGACTAACCTCTAGGATGTATGGGGAGGTGATCTGTCCAGAGACATCTGACGCCCCTCGACTGAAATATATGCGACAGTGGGAGACAGATTTAGGGGAGACGTTAGAGGACGAGGAATGGGACCAAATATTGCAAGCGGCGGCCAAAAGCTCAATATGTGCCACGTTAAAGGAGAACGCATATAAAGTCCTTATGCGGTGGTACCATACCCCATTGAAATGATCTAAATTTGTCAGGGGCTATTCCTCGCTATGCCCAAAACAGTGTGGGGCAGTAGCTGATTTAAAGCATATGCTGTGGTCCTGCCCGAAAGTGGTCCCGATTTGGGAATCTATTAGAGAATGGCTACAAAGGATCCTCAATTTGGAGGTCCCACTGGACCCGTGGCTGTTCCTCGTGGGCAGACGGCCTCAGGGTGTGTCCAATGCGACACACAAACTGGTTATGCATTTTGCAACCGCCACGAGGTGCGAGATTGCAGCAGTATGGAAACAGCAGGAATTACCAACCATACCCAAAATCAGGAACAGAATTTGGCATGTTTGCCAGATGGAACAGTTGACGAGTTGGGTCAACGAATCTGGCTCCAAATTTCTAAAAATATGGGACCCATGGTTAGCCCAAACAGACATCCCGGGGATAGACGCCGACACAATTCTGCACTAATAAACGCAAATGCGTTCTCCTTTGACGGAGCAGACCTGACGACGACATAGAGACAAAGAGAGTAGAGCGCTTCAGGGAAAAATCGGTCAACTGAATACCCTCATGAACACGAATTTACAATCATCATTTTATACGGTTACATTACCCTTTTCACCCACTGTATGCAAGTGTATGTATGTGTGTGTGTGTGTGTGTGTGTATGCATATGTATATATGTGTGTGTGTGTGTGTGTGTATGTATATATCTGTGTGTGTGTGTATTTGTATGCATGTGTATGTATATGTGTGTGTGTATATATGTGTGTGTGTGTGTGTGTGTGTGTGTGTGTGTGTGTGTGTGTGTGTGTGTGTGTATGCATATGTATATGTGTGAGTGTGTGTCTTTGTATGCATGTGTATATGTGTGTGTGTGTGTTTGTATGCATGTGTATGTATATGTATGCATGTGTATATGTGCGTGTGTGTGTTTGTATGCATGTGTATGTATATGTGTGTGTATGCATGTGTATATGTGTGTGTGTGTGTGTGTGTATGTATATGTGTGTTGTGTGTGTGTGTATGCATGTGTATATGTGTGTGTGTGTATGCATGTGTATGTGTGTGTTTGTATGTGTGTGTATTTGTGTGTCTGCACAAGTCTAATAAAATTTTAATTTTTACCAATGTTTTTTTTTTAATAAATAATAAATCAGACACACACACACACACACCACACACACACACACACACACACACACACACACACACACTATACTTCCGAAAAGCATGTGGCACTGGCACGCACGGCCGCATGCATATATAACAACATCAGGAAGTGGGGGATTAAGAAAACTTTTCACTGAGAGACGGAGTACCTATTGTTCTTCATTGAAGTGGGACGCTCCCAATGAAGCGAGGGGGGGGGGGGTTGTGATGACATCACTTACCCCTGCTGCTTTCAGGGAAAATCTGTCAACTGAATACCCTCATGAACACGAATTTACAATCATCATTTTATACGGTTACATTACCCTTTTCACCCACTGTTCCACTACACACGCGATTTTATTTGTTACTGGTCCTGTATTAGACGCCCTTACCACTTCCTATATCCACCTTGATTATAAATAGGATTTCTCCCCTCTGCAGACTGTCCCTGTCCCTCGCTGTCTCTCCCTGTGCCTCACTGTCTCTCTACTTCCTCTGCACTGTCCCTGTGCCTCGCTGTCTTGCTATATATAATATATATATATATATATATATATATATATATATATATATATATCTCCCCCAGCCTCGCGCTCTCTCCCCTCTGCAGACTTTACCTGTGCCTCGCTGTATATATCTACCCCAGCCTCCCTCTCTCCCCTCAGCAGACTGTACCTGTGCCTCGCTGTATTCAGTAAAGACTACCTTCCGGAGGCCACGCCAAGCAGGGACTGCGGCCTGCCGGCGGCAGACGGATCCCCGCCAAGGTACAGACGGTACGGAGCTGCGGTGATATTATCCACGCTGGAATTCACCCCACGCATAGGAGGACATCAAGGCGAATCCAAACCCAGTGGTATAGCGGCACCCCTGGCTGGAGCCAGGGCAGGTATCGTTATAAAGTGCACCAACAGAGTACTCACACGGGACTAGTGGCTGCGCAGTCACACATACCTATCTCACTTGAAGGGACATATTGTGTGGGGTTACTGGACACGGGGTGGGATAATCCGGTGAAGGGGGTAGCAACCTGCGAGACGCAGTAGTTAGTGTCTCCTCTAGGGAGGGACACCTGTTCATCATATGCACAAGTACGTTTGCAATAGTAAAGTCATTGGTTGGTTTACATGCGGTGTGTGTAGTGATATATATTGTCCTGCGAGGAACCACTCCCCCTCTGGTGGGAGCCATCGCAGTGGAGGCGCTGCACTGAGTACGAGGTTACTCATATTATTATACGTGCCCGAGGTTCCCCGTGGCGGAAGCTCAGCCCTCCTGTGAGCCTAACAGGTAAAGCACCACACCTGGTAACATTAGATTCCCCGCGCACCCACACTATATGCGATGGGGTGGGGGAATACCCGTTACATTTGGAGGCGCTGCTGAGATCCTACCTGGGGTGCCCTATTCCATATCAAATTGTCCAATTTGAATTCCATCATGTCCGTGCCATCCAGGCAAGAGGTAAATGACTGGGCCTTAGCGCGCCGCGTGTCCCCAAGGCGCGTGCTTGCAGTGGTGGGAGTATCCAATGATACGGACTTCTTCACAGTACGCACACAAGTAAGGACTTGTCCGGGACTGACCACTGCCCGGATGGTAGACTTTAAACTTGATGCTGACGGCCGGGGGACCACCTACCTCCTGACCACCGAATGTGACATATGCTCAGAGACTGATCCCCATGTATTAAACCTACCAGAACTCTCCGCAGAGGACTGTCTCATGATATATCCTGACACACAGGCTCCCGAAGAAACCGTCCGCCAGTTCTGCGCCAACCATATATATATTGTCCTGCGAGGAACAACTCCCCCTCTGGTGGGAGCCATCGCAGGTGGAGGCGCTGCACCGAGTACGAGGTTACTCATATTATTATACGTGCCACAGGTTCCCCATGGCGAAAGCTCAGCCCTCCTGTGAGCCCTAACAGGTAAAGCACCACACCTGGTAACATTAGATTCCCCGCGCACCCACACTATATGCGATGGGTTGGGGGAATACCCGTTACATAAAATAACCCCCATTATCTCCCAGTCCCTGTGATACCGGGAGGATTGACCCCTCCAGTGCCAGAGGCTCCCCCTCACTATCAGAGGCTCAGCCTCTCAGGCTCCTGTGTGTAAGGAAGCTCAGAACAGCACTGGGATAATGTGCACAGGTCACACAAGGGAGGGGAAGGGAGGAGGAGGAAAGCACTTACCCAATAACACAGGCTGAAGATCTCTGTGCAGCAGGGGGTGGGCAATGTGAGGGGGACACAGGAAAATGGACTTAGAGGCTTCAGAGCCTATTCCTCAGTGTGTGTCCCCCCCTCAGTGCCTGAGATGTGCACTTTATCCCCTCCTCACTGTGTGAGTACTTCCTATGGAGGGTGGGGGGAGCCCCTGTGATCTCTCAGTCCTTCCCTGTGGGAGTGACCTGGATCCCTCCTCAGGATGTGGGACAGTCTGTGCTCAGGATCAGTGTTTCCAGCCGGAATCAAATCTCAAACACCAGGGAATCCGGCTGTGACCATAGAGAGGGGAGAGAAGAGGCCTGAGCGCCTCTAACCAGCTCCTCCTGAGCGTCTGTGGAACAGTGACCCCTGGTGGGCTGCTTAGCAAGGTACAGTGAATGCACCCTGGTGAGAACTGCACATGGTGCTGGCTGTGCACTGGTGAGCAACATTGTGACGCGTGTGCGTGTGCGTGTGCGTGTTTGTCTTACTCTGTCTTACTCTGTGTCCATGTATTTTTTTTATATGATTGTAATATCAAACCATTCTCATAGTTGGGCATTATTTGTCTATTTTATTAAATTGATATATTTTACTTCTATTGGTTTATTGCGCTCCCTTCCCCCCCCTTTTTTTTTTGTTTTTTTCATATGTATGGATTGAGAGTATCCCCTATGGGAGCTGCATTTTTTCCCTTTAGTTATGAATATTGCACTGTTTTAAAAAAAAAAAAAAAATTATGACTGCCCACTGCCTTTTTTAAGTTACTGTTATACTTGTATATTAGTCACTTTCCAAATTAAGCTCGGGTTCTTGTTTGTTTGTTTGTTTGTGTGTGTGGGTATATATATATGTTATTTATAATTAATTAGCACATATAGTTAATACTATCTTATTTTTCACTCACATTCACACCCCTCACTAGGCGCTGCTTTATTGTTTTGTTTGTCATATATATATATATATATATATATATATATATATATACACAGTGTTCGACAATTATATACATTTACTCGCCAGGGGCGGGTGGATTTAACACCCGGGCGAGTAAACATTGGCCCATGCAGCACACATGTGTTTTTTAAATATCCCGCGCTCGCGCTGCTGCTTTTCCCGCGCTCGCACTGGAGAAAAAAAAAAAAAAGCCGGAGGCGGGTTCATTTTGTTGGGGGAGATTACCCCGCCTCCGGCTCTCTGAGCAGTGGCCTCCCTCCTCAGCGCTTCTAGTCCTCCCCCTTCCACGCCTGTCTGCCTCAGGCCCCTGCAGGGCCATCTGTCGCCCCCCCCTCCCTCCCATCGGGCCATCTGTCGCCCCCCCCCTCCCTCCCATCGGGCCATCTGTCGCCCCCCCCTCCCTCCCATCGGGCCATCTGTCGCCCCCCCCCTCCCTCCCATCGGGCCATCTGTCACCCTCTCATCGGGCCATCTGTCGCCCCCCCCCTCACTTCCATCGGGCCATCTGTGCCCCCCCCGTCCCATCGGGCCATCCGCCCCCCCCCCCCCACCCCAATCTCTCCCGGCCTCCGTGACCCCGCGTGACAGCTCGGATCAGTGAGAAGATGGTCTCCTCCTTCACCATCTTCAGCCACTGAGCTGAGGCTGCCGCTGCCCTCATGTCCCGGCCGCATCACTAGCCCCCCCACTCCTCTCTCCCCTGTGTCCGGATCCTTCACTGCCACCCGGTGACCCGCGTGACAGCCGCCGAGGGCGACACCCGGCATGCCGGTTCCTCGCCTGTCACAGAGACCAGAGACCACAGCGATCCACGGTGAGTAAGGGGGGGGGGGAGAGTGTGTGTGTGTGTGTGTGTGTGTGTGTGTGTGTAGGGGGGAGTGTGTGTGTGTGTAGGGGGGAGTGTGTGTGTGTGTGTGTGTGTGTGTATGTGTGTGTGTTGGGGGGAGTGTGTGTGTATGTGTGTGTGTGTGTGGGGGGGGGGGGGGGAGGGGGGAGAGAGAGACCACAAGTAGTCAGTCACCTACCCAGTCAGTCACCTACCCACCCAGTCAGTCACCTACCTACCCAACCCACACACCCACCCACCCAGTCACCTACCTACCCAACCACCCACCCAGTCAGTCAGTCACCCACCCAACAAGTCAGTCACCTACCCACCCACCCAACAAGTCAGTCACCTACCCACCCACCCAACAAGTCAGTCACCTACCCACCCACCCAACAAGTCAGTCACCTACCCACCCACCCACCCACCCAACCACCTACCCAGTCTGTCAGTCAGTCAACTACCCAGTCTGTCAGTCAGTCAGTCACCTACCCAGTCTGTCAGTCAGTCACCTACCCAGTCAGTCAGTCAGTCACCTACCCAGTCTGTCAGTCAGTCACCTACCCAGTCTGTCAGTCAGTCACCTACCCAGTCAGTCAGTCAGTCACCAACCCAGTCAGTCAGTCACCTACCCAGTCATTCACCTACCCAGTCAGTTAGTCACCTACCCAGTCAGTCAGTCAAGTCAGTCACCTACCCAGTCAGTCAGTCAGTCACCTACCCAGTCTGTCAGTCAGTCACCTACCCAGTCAGTCAGTCAAGTCAGTCACCTACCCAGTGTGTGTGTGTGTGTGTGTGTGTGTGTGTGTGTGTGTGTGTGTGTGTGTGTAGGGGGGAGTGTGTGTGTGTGTGTGTGTGTGTGTGTGTGTGTGTGTGTGTGTGTGTGTGTGGAGGGGGGAGAGAGAGACCACAAGTAGTCAGTCACCCACCCAGTCAGTCACCTACCCAGTCAGTCACCTACCTACCCACCCAGTCAGTCACCTACCTACCCAACCACACACCCACCCACCCACCCAGTCACCTACCTACCCAACCACCCACCCAGTCAGTCAGTCACCCACCCAACAAGTCAGTCACCTACCCACCCACCCAACAAGTCAGTCACCTACCCACCCACCCAACAAGTCAGTCACCTACCTACCCACCCACCCAACAAGTCAGTCACCTACCCAGTCTGTCAGTCAGTCACCTACCCAGTCTGTCATTCAGTCAGTCACCTACCCAGTCTGTCAGTCAGTCAGTCACCTACCCAGTCAGTCAGTCACCTACCCAGTCTGTCAGTCAGTCACCTACCCAGTCTGTCAGTCAGTCACCTACCCAGTCTGTCAGTCAGTCACCTACCCAGTCTGTCAGTCAGTCACCTACCCAGTCAGTCAGTCACCTACCCAGTCAGTCAGTCACCTACCCAGTCAGTCAGTCACCCACCCAGTCAGTCAGTCACCCACCCAGTCAGTCAGTCACCTACCCAGTCAGTCAGTCACCTACCCAGTCAGTCAGTCACCTACCCAGTCAGTTAGTCACCTACCCAGTCAGTCAGTCAAGTCAGTCACCTACCCAGTCAGTCAGTCAAGTCAGTCACCTACCCAGTCAGTCAGTCACCTACCCAGTCAGTCAGTCAAGTCAGTCACCTACCCAGTCAGTCAGTCAAGTCAGTCACCTACCCAGTCAGTCAGTCTCCCTCTCTCCCCCACTCTCTCCCCCACTCTCTCCCTCTCCCCCACTCTCTCCCTCTCCCCCACTCTCTCCCTCTCCCCCACACTCTCTCCCTCTCTCCCCCATTCTCTCCCTCTCCCCCACTCTCTCCCTCTTCCCCCCTCTCCCTCTCCCACACACTCTCTCCCTCTCTCCCCCACACTCTCTCCCTCTCTCTCCCACTCTCTCCCCTCTCTCCCTCTCTCCCCCACACTCTCCCTCTCTCCCCCACACTTTCTCCCTCTCTCCCCCACACTCTCCCTCTCTCCCGCACACTCTCTCCCTCTCTCCCCCACTCTCTTCCTCTCTCCCCCACTCTCTCCCTCACCCCCCTCCCTCCCTCTCTCCCTCTCTCCCCCACACTCTCCCTCTCTCCCCCACACTTTCTCCCTCTCTCCCCCACACTCTCCCTCTCTCCCGCACACTCTCTCCCTCTCTCCCCCACACTCTCCCCCACACTCTCCCTCTCTCCCCCACACTCTCCCTCTCTCCTCCACTCTCTCCCTCTCTCCTCCACTCTCTCCCTCTCTCCTCCACGCTCTCCCTCTCTCCTCCACGCTCTCCCTCTCTCTCCCTCTCCCCCCCACACTCTCCCCCTCTCTCCCCCTCCCTCTCTTCTCCACTCTCTCCCCCACTCTCTCCCTCTCCCCCACTCTCTCCCTCTCTCCCCCACACTCTCCCTCCCCCACTCTCTCTCTCTTGCCCCCACACTCTGGATCTGGATATCTTATTTACCCTATATATCTTAACTGCCCTATACTACACCGAAATAACCTATACTGCTGTCTTCCAGATCTGACTCAAGCTTCACACGGAAGACATCAGAAGACAGGTAGGGAACACATCCCCTCCAATGTATAACATTGAGGGAATGATGGTACCTGGACATTGAGGAACTGCGGATCAGGTAAGATCCCAGGTGGGAATGCTGCTTTAGATATTGTGAAGCGGGGACGTCCAGACACTGGTTATGGGGTTCAGGAAACTAGTCATTCACACCTGGCTTTTATTTCTAGATCCGACATTTACACAAATACACACACACGTAACAAGGACTAATTGTAGTATAATGTAATACAATAAATACATTTATGTCAAAAACGAATGTTGTTATGACTAGGAATTTATTAAATGTATTTTATTTATATATTTTATTTTAAAGCGGGTTGGAGGCGGGACTAGGGTTGGGGGCGGGACTAGGGGTGGGGTTGGGGGCGGGACTAGGGGCGGAGTTGGGGGCGGGACTAGGTGGCGAGTAGATTTTTTGGTTGGGCGAGTAGATTTTTGGGTGATTTGTCGAACACTGTATATATATATATATATATATATATATATATATATATATATATATATATATGACAAACAAAACAATAAAGCAGCGCCTAGTGAGGGTGTGAATGTGAGTGAAAAATAAGATAGTATTAACTATATGTGCTAATTAATTATAAATAACAGATATTCAATATGAAATATACTTAACTAAGTGCCTATACTAATATTGGTTAAAATAAACAGTGAATAACCTATAATTGATGTACACTGTGATGATTAGTAATAAACAAAAATAAATAATTAAATAAAATAAACAAAAAACAATAAAGAGGGTAAAAACCAGTCCTCAAGACAATAGTCCAATGATGAACAATAAAAGCTGGTATAGGGGGTCTCTGGCTGCTCTCAAGAGGATTAACCACATCCGAATGGAATCTGCAGAAAAGAGAGAGGAGAGAGCGCACGCCCCATAGTATAAAACCGTAAATTTATTGAGGGGGAGGGGGGTAAAAAATGCACTCACAAGGGTACAAGTTTTAAAAGCATATCGTGATCATAATCACCACTATCCGGTAACTGCAATTGATTCTTTAGAAGACCTTCGATCCCGAAGATGGAAGAACCACACTCTAGCAAGATGTCCAGGGTAAGTGGATAGTTCGGAAACAAGTTCCAGAGATCCCAAAGATTAAAACCTTGCTGGCAGGTCTCTGTGGCGTCTGGCGCTCGAGTAGGTTTTCTCCTGCGCTCCGTGATGACGTAGTGTCTATGCGTCTTACGTGATGACGCACCCTTTGAAAAAGTGACCCGTGTGTGACGAAACGCGTCAGGGAGCGTCATCACGTAAGACGCATAGACACTATGTCATCACGGAGCACAGGAGAAAACCTACTCGAGCGCCAGACATCAAGCCATCAGCTTGCCACCTCTCACTCTGCAGCAATCTTCTCTTCCCTAAACACAGAGCCCCCCCTCCCCTAATCTCACCCTTACCCCACTCCCCTATTCTCACCCCTACCCCCTCCCCTATTCTCACCCCTACAGGACTGGGGAGGGGATATGCTAAGTGTGGTGTGACTGTCACGCCATGCGAAGGCGTGGCCGTGACGTCACCCCGCCAATGAGCTGTGGCCGTCCGCCAGCCAATCACAGGGGGCACAAACTGACAGAACAACATTTTTTCACATAAATATATATATATACATATATTTATGTAACGGGTTTTCCTGCCCCCAATCTCACATTGGCCCGGGTGGTCTAACCAGTCCCCATTACGTGTTCGTGTCTGGTGGTGCACCTGTAGGTAACAGGGCTCCTGAGTCTCCCGCTTGATGGTATTAGGGGATGTCATCCAGACAGGCAGCTGAGGTAGTGTGTGCGAGTCCTACCTATATCCAATGCAGCGCCTCCACCTCATCAGGATCTGTGCTTCTGCAGGGAGATGGTGAGGAACTCCTTCTTGGTGGTGCCATCCACTGCTGAGTAACTTCACACTCACACAGTGGAGGTATATTCGAACAGGGCATCTTTATTGCATGGTATAGGCAAGCTGCCCATCACAGATAACAGCTCAGCCACTCATCTCTTTGTAGCACTCCCTTAGGAAGGTCCCTTCTCTAATAGAGCTGCTTTCCACCTATCCTCTCAGAGAGATTCCCCAGCTTCTCTGTCTGCTGTAAGCTCCTATCTCTACCTCTGCATCTCTCTCTTGAGCTGCTCTGTCTCTGTCAGCTCCTCTAACTCTGCTGCGTATGCTCACTGACTCACAGCTAGCATGAGACACTGCAACACTGTTGCAGACCTTCACGTGCCTCTCACTGAACAGAGGCAGCACAACAACAGGAAACTGAACTCCTAACTTTAGGCAGTGCTGTATCTTATATCACCCCCCCGGAGAACAAACATGCTCTGTACCACTAAGTGGGAACACACTGCATGTTGTCACTTCCTTTGGGGACATATGACACCTCACCAGGGTGTGAGGGCAAACCTCATGATTGTTGCTGGCAATCCTGCATACTTACCAGGTTTACTGCCAGCATGAGAAAGAGATATGTACACCAATCTTAGACATGGCTACATTTATATATTAACATACACACCCAGCAAGCTCAAACGCCCACACCCACCTAATCTTGACTATATGTAATGCTATGTAAGGGGGTCACCCCCGGTTCCCCTGATCTTCCTTTGCCCCCTGCCTTACCCCTGTGGCAGTGGAGGAAGGGGACGGCGACTTCTCCCGGCGGGCCCCGCCCTCTTGGTTATGGCGCGAGCTTCGCCCATGCGCAAGAAAGATCGCGCACGCGGTCACCATAGAAAAGAGCTTTGCCAAGGACTACAATTCCCAGCAGCCTCTGGGGACTGCACTTTCACCCTTGTCACAGGCAGCATTGAAGCCAATAGAGCTGGCAGCTTCTCATGCTGCAGAGTTGCAACAATGTTGTGTGCAGACAGGGTTTTTGTCAGTTGGAGCAGGCTAGTCAGTCAGAGACCGGAGCAGCCCAGGGAAGGAGGTAGGGTACAGGAGTCAGGGACTCCCTGTACTAGGCCAGCACCCCCAGGGTCCGAGGTAGCTCAGCTCCCCAGTAAAGTGAGTGTTGCCAGGAACAGCCCTCAGGTTAGGGACCCTGTCACTTGCATTAGTGGGAGCTGGGGAACAGAAGGGAAGAAAGGCAGCAGCGGACTTAGTGTTAAGTTGCAGGGCGTTGCTGCATGCGCTGATAGTGATCAGTTAAGCGAGTTGGAGTCAGGGAGCTGTGAGGGAAGGAAGGGTGCGGGGAGCGAGTGCAGCTCCTGCACCCACATAGGTACCCACACCCCAGGTAGGCCCCAACTCCCCACTAGATTAGTGGGTAAGTGCTGAGGGAGGCCCAAGATAGGGACGCAGCCCTTAGTGTTAGAGTGCTGCCTTGTCAGAGTCACGGCTGTTAGTGCTATGAGGTCTGACAGGCAGGCACAGTGTTGTGTAGCACGTTGGCTGCACACATCCAGTGGGTCACAGCTTGTTGCTGCAAGCGCTGGGATTAGTTAAGTGTAGTCAGAATACTGGGACGAGTTAGGGGAGTGGGGCAGGTTATTAACCCCTGTAGGCCCCTAGGAGCTTACCCTAAAGCCAATACAGGTTGCTGTGCTATAGGGACGGCCTATAGTATAGCGCGTGTCATTTAGTGCTGTAGGGACAGGTCCTATGTTAGGGATCCTGTCACGTTAGTGCCAAGTGTTAGTTAGGGACTCAGCGGATGCTGCTGTTCCTGTGAAGCGGTTCGGACCCACGTTGGGGTCCACAGAGACTATTCCAGAGAGGGACCGCCCTGGCGGTCCGCGTGCCAGGAGTTCAGTTGGAGGATCAGAAGGAGTCATCGCCCGACTGATCCTTTGTGAAGTGTTGCTGACCCGAGCACCGGAGTGCTCGGCAGGTACCTACAGTCATAAGTGCACCAACGGGCCCTTAGTGTAACTGTGACTGCGCAGTCACCCATTGACTCTCTCTGTAAGAGTGCGGGACATTGGGTGGGGTTCTTTGGACACTGGGTGGGATCACCTGGTGTTGGGGAAGTGTCCTGTGAGACTCCGCAGTTAGTGTCTCCTCGTGAGAGGGACACCTGTCATGTTATGTGTTATCTCATGTTCTTAAGTAAATAGTATTAGTTATTATATATCTGTGTGTGAGTATTGATTATAGTGATTGTCCTGCGAGGAACCACTCCCCCTCTGGTGGGAGCCATCGCAGGTGGAGGCGCTGAATTGAGTAAGTGGTTACCCCTAGTATAATTGCCCCAGGTTCCCCGTGGCGGAAGCTCAGCCCTCCTGTGAGCCAACAGGTAATGCATCACATCTATGGTAACCTTGTATGTTCCCTTGCACCCCACACTATATCTGCGATTGGGGGGGGGGGGAATACCCGTTACAGCCACATAGAGTGCAACTGGGCTTTTGTGGCACACAAATACAGCAAACACAGGGGGTGCCCAGTGCTACGTCCAAATGACAAAACATACATGGTAATAATTACAAGAAATGATGCTTCAGTGTAAATAATAATGCTAAGGTGGGTGTGGGCGTTTGAGCTTGCTGGGTGTGTATGTTAATTTAATTTCTGAGACCCGCAGTGACGTCACAATGGGCGGAACTGTTAGCAGAGACCAGGAATAGTACTCCTGTTTACATGCCTGATGTGGGCGTGCGCGGACTGGAACAGGGGGCGGTCCGTACCCATAAGCCCAAGGGCTGGTGTATCGGCGCCCCGTGTGACGTCACGCGCATGCCCAATGGGTATCCTCGCGCGACGGTGCGCAGATTTGCCTAATTACTCTAATGGCAATACAGGTATATATGGTAGCTTATCTCTCCATATCCCAGACTCCTTGATAAAGGACCTACCGGTCCGAAACCCGTAGGAGGTGTTTGTTTTTGTCCCCCAAGGGGTGAATATGTCTTCAGCCATGCACTGAATTAAAGGTAACTATTTTATTCCACCTGGCTCCCTTGCTGTGCGCCATTTGTTTTTTCTTCTTGCCACTTCCCTGGGGAGCAGTTTGCGACTTAGATACACCACAGGGTGCTCTTTGCCATCGTCCCCCACCTGGCTCAACACAGCCCCCACACCAAAGTTTGAGGCATCAGTTTGTATAAGAAAATGCTTGGTATAGTCTGGGGCAGCCAGTATAGGGGCTCCAGCAAGCGCAGTTTTCAGGGCCTGGAAAGCAGTTTCATAGGCAGGAGACCAGGTAATAAGCACAGGCAGTTGCTTCTTGGTCAGATCAGTCAAGGGTTTGGCCAGGGCGCTGTACTGTGGGACAAATTTCCTATAGTACCCTGCGGTGCCCAAAAATGACCTGTTTCTTGGTTTTTGGAACAGGCCACTCAAGTATGGCTTCTACCTTGGCTGGCTCTGGTTTCAGATGCCCTCCACCCACCCTGTGCCCTAAGTACAGGACTTCTGCCATCCCTACCATACACTTAGTGGGTTTTAAGGTAAGCCCAGCCTCCCTGATCCTACCCAGCACCGCAGACACATGTCCTATGTGGGATTCCCAGGAATTACTAAAGACAGCAATGTCATCTAAGTAAGCCCTGGCATAGCTCTGCATCCCTTCTAGTAACCTATTGACCAGGCGTTGAAAGGTAGCCGGGGCATTCTTCATCCCAAATGGCATCACTAAAAACTCATAGAGGCCACTTGGAGTGATGAATGCTGACTTCTCCCTAGCCTCCAGGGTCAGTGGGATTTGCCAATAGCCTTTGCTCAAATCCATGGTGGTCAGATACTTTGCCCCCGCGAGTTCATCTAGTAACTCATCCATGCGGGGCATGGGGTAAGCATCTGACACCGTCCCAGCGTTGAGCAACTGGTAGTCCACACAAAACCTGGTGGTCTTGTCCTTTTTAGGAACTAGGACTACTGGACTTGCCCAAGGGCTCTGGGACGGAGTATTACCCCTAGGGTCAGCATCTCCTCAATCTCTCTCTCTATACTGGTCTTGACCTCTGCTGACACTCTATAAGCGTGCTTATGCAGAGGCTGCAGGTCCCCTGTGTGTACTGGGTGTTTTCTGAGATATGTGGTCCCTGGCATGTCAGTGAAGAGGGCGCTGAACTGAGCTAGCATGTCCCTGGCTTCTCCCTACTGCCTAGCACTCAACTGTGCCCCTATCTCTACCTGCTCTACAGTGTTTCCCTGCCTTGCCTCCCCTAGGAGATCAGGCAGAGCATTGCTCGCCGGATCTTCCAGCAGTGGGCTACAAATGGCCAGCACTGCTCCCATACTCGGTGCTCTGTACTCTTTCAACATGTTGATGTGGTATGTCTTGTGCCTCTCAGGCGCTACCTGTACAACATAATTGCACTCATTCACCTTTCGGATAACCGAGTACGGTCCCGACCAGGCAGCCATCAGCTTGTTCTCCCGAGTGGGTTTGAGAACAAGTACCTGCTGTCCTGGGATGAATTCTCTGCTACGGGCCTGCTGGTCATACCATCACTTCTGCTTGGTCTGAGCAGCCCTGAGGTGGTCCTGGGCCCCCCCCATGAGCATCTCTAACCGGTCTTTGAGATCTACTACATACTGGATCACTGAAGCATCAGTAGCAGTAGTCTCCCCTTCCCATCCCTCACGGAATAGGTCCAGAGGTCCACGTACCCTGCGGCCATATAGTAGCTCGAAGGGGGAGAAGCCTGTAGATTCTTGCGGTACCTCTCGGTATGCAAACAGCAAGTGCTGCAGGTGAATCTCCCAGTCTTTCCCCTCCGCCTCTATAAAGGTCCGAAGCATCTGCTTCAGGGTCCCGTTAAACCTCTCACATAATCCGTTTGTCTGGGGATGGTAAGGGGCAGTGCGCCGGTGCTGTACACCGCAGGCATCCCAGAGACAATGTAACAGTTCACTCATGAACTGCGACCCCTGATCGGTTAGGATCTCACTAGGGAAACCTACCCTAGCAAAAATGTTCAGCAAAGCTGCTGCCACTGTCTTGGCACTTATGGTGCCAAGCGCTACCGCCTCAGGGTACCGGGTGGCAAAATCCACCACCGTGAGGATGTAGCGCTTCCCTGACCTGCTAGGAATCATGAGGGGTCCTATCAGGTCCATCACTACCTTCTGGAAGGGTTTCTCTATTATCGGTCGCCCGCCTTACCCACTCGCTGGCAGGCATCACAAGAGCGGCAGAAATTGCTCGCATCTCGGGTAAACGGACTGGTGGCCGCAGCCATCAGTGCCCCTCTTGTCGCACTTGTCCCGGGAGGTGCACTTGTCCCCTCCCCGGGATCCTGCCGCTCCGGCACTGGGTTCAGTCCCTGATCTCCGGGCGGCTGTACAAGGGCAAGCTGAGTCGTATCCTGAGACTCTGCAAGCTCGGCTTCATGTGCTGTGATTGCGGCAATCATGTCCTCGACCTCCTGGTCCACATATTCCAGTCCATATTCACGGCACTTGTCTTTTAGCTGATTTCTAGTTTTCAGGTAATAGGCATTCTCCGCTTCACTCATGGTTCTGGGTCGCAGCAGGTGAGGTGGTGTGACAACTTGCGTTACTTGTTGCACTAACGTGTGTTCAATATCTTTAGACCCAGGAACTCGCAATTACCATCGAGTTCCCACTAGATCACAGTACCCCGCAGAATACTGTAATCTAGGTCCAGTTCAATCCCGCCGCTGCCACCAGTTAATTTATAATAGCCTGTGACGATAGCCTGCCACAGGTTATTATTACAGTGTTACACAAATCACTGGGTTGAACTGGGACGAGTCTTAGATATAATAAAGTATATTTATTCCTTTGGATAGGTGAACACACGAATAATACAGTAACAAACAAGAAGTACACTTACTTTGGGGTTGGGGAATGAGAAGTATATAGCATAGCAATTCTCTCGCAATCAGGTAGCCATCAGATGATAAATTGAAGACCAAGGATACAGGGGAACAACAGTTTATAAACCTTTTGTGCCCTATCCTTAACATTGAGTACCGTGGATTGGTTCTCAATTAACTCTAGCCACTCGTTAATGTGGGAACACTTTTTGACCCATGCCCCCGGCTAGTTGGTATATGCGCAGTAGAGCTCTGGGGTCCCATTTCTATAACCCCTCCTTGATATCAGGAATGCCAGTCAGTCTACCAAACGGAGTGCCTGGCAGGAAATCCTTTGTTGTGAGGTGTGAAATGGAACACTTGAAGACTGCTCTGGTTTGAGTAGTTTCCACCCTCATGCAAACGGTGGAGGTGACAAAATCCTTTGAAACATACTCAGGTCCTAGACATTGGGTCGCCGTGCTGGCCATATGCTACCCTGGTATGCAAAGGAATTTCTTCTGGGTTTTACCCATACCTTGAAATACAGTATGTTGGATAAAACATGAACATATTAAAATATCCGGTTCCTTTGGATCCAGCAGGTCCAAACTTCCTAGTTCTCAATGCCGGAACTGGGACACCCTATGGTCCAATTTGTGACTTGCTAAGACCTGGGGAACCGGAGATACACAAATACACTTAAAACCGTTTTACATTTTAATACAAAAATCTCAGCTGTAAATTGAATCACGGTTTTTCACTAAATCCCCATTGAAAACAACGGGTTCCGCCGCCATAGACTTTCAATGGCAAACCGCCGCCATTGGCGGCTATTGGAATCCCCGCCATAGACTTTCAACGGGGCGATGCCGCCGTTGAAGTCAATGGGAGTTTTCCGCCGTAACCGGTCAATGGGGTTTGGCCGCCATTGAAGTCTATGGGAGAAATCCTGAACTCTCAAGGGGGTCCATACTCCGTCGGGTTGGTCCAAGCGGGTCAAGGATGGTTCTGCAGCGATGCCGGAGCAGTGGCTACAGATACCCCAAACCCTGATCCGCTGGGCCCTCCGGAACTGGAGCTATGGATTACCAAATTTCAGCATTTGACACTTAGCCGTTTTCCTGAGCTGTTTCTGCCGCCGCCATTGGAACCTATGGCGCGGCCCGCTCTTTTTGGTTCGACCCTTATCGGGGGTCCAGGATACGGGGACCCGGTTGTGGTCGAGTGGGGGAGGTCTAGGAACTAGAGACAGAAAGAATTTTATTTCTAGGTGCCCTAGAACTGTTTATTCCCACGCCACTTGTCGTTGAACTTGACTTGTAAGTGATCAAAGCTTTCCTATTGAAATTGTATCCGCTTTGCGGTTAAGCGGTTTGGACGGCAGCCAACTCGTTCCTGGAAAGCTCTCTCGAGGATTTCTCCATTGAAGTCAATGAGCCTATTGACTTTCAATGGGAAACCGTCGCTCTCCCTCTCGGACGCCATCTGCTGGTCTTCTCAGGAACAGGACTCCACAGCAAGATTCGCCATTGAAAGACATAGAGCCTCAATGGCGGCATATGGGAATCTGCAAAATGGTGCCTGAAAAGGCGGGAAAATTACACAAAGGGCTATAATCACTATACCACTATTAACCCTTGTGCTCCCAGATGGATCCCAGTGTGTATGTGTGTGATGCAGACACTGATTAATCAGATGTTACAATAAAGCAGGGGAAACAGGGGAATGCACATTTACATGTCATAACAGGAGTTAAATCACAGTTCTGGGTGTCAGCCCAGTTAACCCCTTGTCTCCCTAGTGAGGTCAGGGGATGGCCAAATGGGTTGTAACCCCTTTAATCCTGGGCCACCCCCTTTCTCCCTCTACACCAACTATACTGGTTAAGAAGGAAAAAACCTGGGCACTGTGGGTTTCTGCTTGGAAAATTCATTGTGAGCCAATAATGAATGACGTTTCGGCCTCAAGGGCCTTTCTCAAATGCAAATGGCATAATAGACAAACAACATTAAAGACTTCTTAAATAGACCCCACCACATGTGTTCATAATTGTCACTGATTATCCTCCATCTCAGATTGTCCGTCGCTTCTAGTGATGCATGGGCAATTCTTTCCTCTCATTCGTTGCATGATCCCCTCCATCAGATCTCGCGATATCTGTGACGTCATCACAGCGCCTTCCAACCTCCTTGTGCTCTGACGTGGATGACGTTATCGCGTTCCTTATCCGACGTCGTTCCGCCTCCTGGGAGCTCCGTTTTGCCCTTCCTGTGACGCTCACTCTTCCTTCAGTTCCTCCAGAAGTGGGGCGGAGTTAGTGATCCCTTTTACGCTCCGTAGTGTGTCCTCAGCGACAGGGACCTCCCCTTTACTTGTCATCACTCCTCCTTAATGTCTCTTTGTGAGGCAGTATTTACAATTCCCTGTCTTCTCCATGATTAGCATCTTCAGTGATCGAAGCATCCATTATGTGCCTCCTATAAAGGGTATTGGTAAAGAAAGAGGGTTTTGATAGAGAAACATCCATTTTGCCCTTTTAATCATTGGGAGGACTCGGTGTACAATCTGTAAACCCTGAACAAATTAAAATCTGCATTTTCTATGAAAGATGCTTAGTATTTATTTAAAATCAAAAAAACTCCACAGGTGTGAAAAATATATAACATATCCCATATGAGCAGACATACAGACCAGAACATCAATCTAAGACTTCCAGCAAAAGCAGCAGGTACCAGGTCACCTCTCAGTGAGGAAGCAACTTAGGGATAGATTATCATTGACCCCTCTTGGAAAAACCGTATCTAACGTAAATATCCAGAAGGCTTCACGTTGCAATAACAGGGTGTCCCTGTCCATCCCTGACAAGCTATTTTTTACTTGTTCAATACCCATTATTTTGAGTGAGGTTATGGAATACCTGAATTCCCTAGTGTCTAATCAATTCAGTTTCTTCAATAGCATTATTGATCTTGCTTTTATGCTCGATATATCTTGTTTTCAGCATGCATTTCGTCTTACCTATATAGCTCAGACCGCAAGGGCAAGTAACCTTATAAATGACAAGCATAGTTGTGCAAGTTATCCTCCCTTTGATTTTGTATTTCTTCCCACTCCTAGGGTGGGTGAATTCCGTACCTGTATTAAGGCTGTTGCACACTGAACAGTTGCCACACCGGTAGCAACCAGACTTTAAAGTATCCACAAAATGGGGTACAGTGTAGGCCTCCTTTCTGTCCGCACTGATTAATAAATCTTTAAGATTTTGTGCCCTCTGGTATGCAAACCTAGGTTGTAATTTACATGCCTCCTTAAGACCTTCCAGTGCCTCAAAATGCTCTGTCTTAGGAACTTACTAGCTGTGGTATATTTTGTTACAATAGTCATCCTCCCTGGATCATCCTGCTGTTTGACCTGCACAGTTGGATGAGTAAATGCCTTCTCAACCACTGACTTAGAGTGCCCTCTGGAAATACACCTGGATTTTATCTCATCTAATGTCTGTTTTAGTTGAGCTGGTCTATCGACAATTTTTGTAGCTCTTACTTTTTGTGAGTAAGGCAACATCTGTTTAAGAGAGTCAGGGTGAAAACGTTTTGCATGTCATGTGACGTTCCTGTCTGTGGGTTTCCTATATACGTTGGTATTTATTTTATTCCCACTTTTTTTTGTTTCAAATATTTTTTATTAGGCAATTATACAACATAAACACATCATACACAATATACAGCCTAATACAGGAAAAAAATGTGTCTTTTTCTTGAGGGGGAGAAAAGAAAAGTTTGACAAACATAGTTGTCTTACAGAAGGGCCTTAGAGGAGAAAAGGCAAGAAAGGAAGGGCACAGGAGAGGGAGGGTTGGGGGGGGGGGGGGGAGGAACGGGGAGGGGTGACCTCCCCCTGGTCGCCGAGCTTCTGACTTTGTCCATTTAGGATTAGGCTCGAGATGTCTTAGTTCTCCATGTCTGGGGATACCAAATGCCCCTCCAGTATGTGTGGATTATTTTTATGTTATATAGAGTATCCAGGGTTCCCATGTTCTGTAAAATGTTGTTACATTTTGCTTAAGGAGAGCCGTTAACTTCTCCATAAGCATCACCTCATTGACCCTCTTTTTTATAGTCCCTTTAGAGGGGGTGGTTAGTCTCTTCCAGGAGGCCGCTATCTCACATCTTGCCGCTGTAAGGATGAAGGAGATTCATTTTCTAACTGGATGGTCAATTTCATTCATTGGCCTGGTCAGAAGGAAGGTCAATTGATCAATGTTGATCTCAAGTTCAATGACCTCTTTTAATAATTTTTGGACCTCAGCCCAGTATTTCACAATTTCTGGACATGTCCACCAAATGTGGGCCATGTCTCCCCTTTGTCCACAGCCTCTCCAGCAGAGATCGGATGCCAGAGTGTATATTTGTTTTAATCTCACCGGCGTAAGATACCAATGAAATAAGATTTTATATATATTCTCCTTTGTTGTGGTACATATAGAAGTTCCTGAGGCTGCTTCCCAAATTTCTTCCCAATCCTCACTGTCAATACTTATACTTAGATCTGCTGGCCATTCGAGCATATAGTCATGGTTTGGAAGGTCCGCTGATTTCTCCAGTTCAGCGTAAATTTCTGAAATAAGACCTTTTTGGTGAGTATTGACTTTACACAAATTCTCAAACTTGGTGAGGGGGGGAAATTCTGGTTTTAGGGATATTTTTTGAATAAAGTGCTGAATTTGGAGATATTTAAATGTGTCCAATTCTGTAATTTCGTATTTAGCACGTACATTTTGGTAGCTCACAAGCTTCCCTAGGCTCAAAAGGTCCGCAACCGTCTTGATTCCTTTCGATTTTAATTGGTCAAACAGTCTAGACCCACAACCAGGAGGAAATTTTGGGTTATTGAAAATGGGCGTAAGTTGAGAGCTGGGTGTAGAGAGCTTGTATCTGGTCTTAAATTTCAACCAGACCTCCCAAGTGTGACTTGTCGTCTTCAATTCTAATTTGTGCATTTGCATGTCTCCCCTATCTAGATTCCATAGGCATGCTTGCAGAGAAGGCATTTTGGCATAATGTCACTCTATCTCAATCCACAAAAAAACAGAAAAGGTAGCGCTAAATTTCAATGGTGCTAATATAATCTAAATGGAAAATGGCGGCTGCCTGTGATATAACACTGACCCCCAGGTCAGAGAAACAACATGTGACATAAATTTTATATCTATGGCGCCCTGCACATAACCCCAAAAATAAAGGATATATACAACCCGGATCAGGCGCTGGATCAGGTGTAGGGATGTGCTCCAAACGAAGAGGATATCATATAATTGGAAACAAAATAAAAACACATATAGCGTAATATTGTTAAACAATGGGCACTGGGTCAATACAGTGAACCAAATAAAACAAAAAATAAAATATAACTAAAACAAGTTAAAACAAAGAGCTGGGATGCGCATGCGCGGCTGGTTGAGGATGGTTGCATAGACACACAGCTCCACCAACCGCCGGCACAATAAAGAAAATAAACACTATCAAAACCAGCATTTTCGGGGAAAAAAACAGAGCGACAGCCGTCTAAACCCGTCCCAGTCAAGATAATAAGCCCCAAAAAAGGATGGCTGCTACAAGACAAAAGACCCGACGGAAGTCAGATGTCAGGGCCTACTTTACCGGCCAAAGCAAGGCTGGGGCTGCAGAGATATCGGCAGTCTCTGATTCAGATTCAGCTCAAGATGCGGAGGGCTCGAGCGGCAGCAGAGCAAACAAAAGTCATTAAAAAAGAAATATCACGAATATTAATTGATCTCAAATCTTTCTGCAGAGGAGAGGTGGAGGGGCTCAGACACGACCTCGTACAAATAGGTACAAGGACCAACGAACTGGAGGAGCGCATGGAAGCTAGCTCCAACACCCACAAAGAGACAAACTCCCGGGTACAGGCGCTGGAACAGAGAGTGGCAGAGCTGGAAGCCAGACAAGAGGACGGGGAGAATAGGGATAGAAGAAACAACCTCAGAGTTCGGGGGATCCCAGAAGAAATCCTGGACCCAGAAGCTCTATTATCCCAGTGGATGGCCTCAATACTACCAGGCAGTCCGGCTTCAGACTTTAGAATGGACAGATGCCATAGGGCCTTACGATCCAGACCCGTGCCCTCCAATCCCCCTAGGGATGTGATCCTCCGGCTCCACTACTTTTCTGTCAAAGAAGAGGTGAGCAGAATAGCCCGTGCCACCCCACACATTACCTTCGAGGGGATTACCCTCTTGATCTTCCAAGATCTGTCCCCTCTAACATTGGCCAGACGGAGAGCGGTAGGGCATATAACCAAGGCCCTAAGGGACAGCGAGGTGCGATATCGATGGGCATTTCCATTCGCCCTAGTAGCCATTAAAAACGGCAGACCGCAGGTGCTCAAGCACCCCTCAGAAGGGGCAGCCTTCCTTAAAAAACTGGGAGTGCGGGGACCACAGGACAATGGTGCGGAGGGAGCCCAGCAGGGGAAGAGGACGGACTCCCCGCCAGGAAAGCAGGGTACCTCACCCACGCCGGAGAGGAGACTAAGCAAGGAGGGCGGAAGAGGGAAAATCCCGTAAATGCGGGACACAATAACATTCGCGAGCTGCAGTTGCGCCCGTTGCGCAGTTTCAACACACCCTGACACACAGGCTAAGGCAGAAATCCCCCCTACCGTGAGACTGTCGAGGCGCCAGAGTCGTCCCGCTGCCGAATATGGCGGCACTAAGCAGATGGCCATAGCACATGGGTCCCCAAAATGGCGGCTATTTACCTACTGGTGAGGAAGGAGGACAGAAGGGCGCGAGATCTCCAATAGCGGCGGGGGTTTCGGTGGGAAGGTCTGCTCTGCCGGCTGGACCCGCCCAGGGAGCCTCCCCCGATCCAGCCCTCTCGTCCTGGCAGCCCACAGCGGAATGAAAATAACACACCCACACCGGTGACGTCACGGGACCCGTTCTCGCGAGAGATGGAAGAGAGGCGCGGCTAACAGACCTGGCAGACGACAAGATGACGTCGGATGAGAGGCGACTCGCAGGAAGTGAAGAGGTCTCCTCTGGCGGAGGCACGCGAGCTCCACCGCCAGGGAAGCGACCGAGGGGCATACTGAACTCCTCAGGAAGGACTCGAGTTAGCGGTGCAGAAGGAGGCTGCCTGGCCGCTCGGGGAGGGGATACCTCTGAACAGAGGGGGGGGGAGTGGGGGGGGGGGAGGCGAAGGCCCCAGCCAGTGCAAGGAGGCAAAGGGGATAATATAGCAAATACATGTATAGTTGTCCTACCTAAAGCATAATATAGTAGCAAGGTATAGTATACAGAGTATATATAGTATAGAGTAGATAGGGGAAAAAGGAACATGAGTGAGGACGGAGGGGTACAGGAGCGATGCAAGCAGGGGGCTCACACTACGGATAACAGAGATGCGGCAGCGAGGGGTTAGATATGATCCCAGAGGGAGGGGGAAAGGGGGAGAGCACCCGAGCCTGGGAGCAGTGAGGAATAGATGAGGAGAGGAAGAAGCAGTCAGCGGTAGAAAGAGCAGGAGTAGCACAGGGTGTGTAGTTGTAGTTTCAGTTATAGATAAGAGATAAGAGCTCATGAATAGAGCTCAAAGTAGTTAAAAGATTAAGAATAGGTTAATAAGAGTTAATAAAATAGATAGCAGTGAAGATAGTTGCTAGGTTTTGTAACGCACAGAGCGGCCGGCGGGGGGGGAGTGCAGCCACCACTCTGCCTGCAGGCATGTGCGTCCTTGCCAGGAGGGGGGTCATAGCCCACCTACCTGGTACTGACCCGGAGATCTGTGGCGAGTTCTGGAAGCCACAGAGATGGACCAGGGGGGAGGAGGGTCCAGGGAGAAAATATCTCCACCGGGCATTGAACCCGAGGTCTCTTAGGACCAATACGGTTCTCATGATGTTTATATATGTTATATGTTTGTATTCCTCCCTCATGTTATCTCCCTTTCCCTCTCCAGTCCCAACAAGCGGTGGGTTGAATAGGCGCTTCTGGAGTCTACTCTACAAAGTTCACGAACAGAACATGTCCAGGGTCTGGGGTAAGATCAGATCGGCATACATATTAGGCCCACACAGACACTGCTACATAAAATGGAGGTAATTTTTATCTCGCAAAACGACAAAGGGCTCAACAGTCCACACAAGCGAAGAGTCGCTTTCACGGAGTTCAAGAGGAGAAGGGCGGACGTGGTCTTCCTACAGGAGACTCACTTCAGCTCGCGTAATAACCCGAAATTCCTCCATTCTAACTTCCGAAAGTTCTTCCTAGCATCAGGGGCAGAGAAAAAGAAAGGTGTAGCTATCCTGTTTCAAAATCACACCCCCTTCCAGGTTGAAAAGGTTAAAAGGGATCCAAAGGGAAGGTACCTAGTGCTGGTCGGGCTCCTTAAGCAGGTCAGAATGACATTAGCGTGTATATATGCGCCAAATGAAGGTCAACTAGACTTTTACAACACATTTTTTCAGAAGCTTCAGTTATGGGCTGAGGAACAAATAATTCTAGGTGGCGACTTTAACACAGTCATGAATGCAAAGGTAGATAGGTCTACGTCCCAGAAAAATAATGAGAGAAGGGAATATCTCACTACTGAAAGGCCTCAAACAGACTAGCCTGGTGGACATATGGAGAGAGCAGCACCAGGGAGACCGCAGTTATTCTTTCTACTCCCACCCACATGACAGCTACAGTAGGATTGACCACTTCTTTGTATCGAGCAGAATGGTCCCACAAATTTCCGATACAAGCATACATGATATTACTTGGTCGGACCATGCATCGGTAGAGCTGAGATGCATTCAATTGAGTAATGTCAGCCCAGGAGCAAACTGGAAGCTAAATGAATCAATAATTAAAATCCCGGAGATCCAAAACAAAGTGAAATCTGAAATATCAGATTATTTCCGGATAAATAGTGGCAGTGTGGAATCCCATTCACTGTTATGGGAGGCTCATAAGGCCACGATTAGGGGGGTATTAATCGGTATAGCGGCAAATAGGAAAAAGAAAAAGGAAGCCAAATTATCCCAGCTTTATCACAGGTTACATGAGCTCTCTATTCTACATAACCGGACAGGTAGAGATGATGCTCTGAGGGAGTTGAAGGATGTTAGAATTCAGCTAAACCTCCTCCTTACTTCCCGGGCGGAGAAGGACATGAGTTGGACGCAGAGGAAGTTCTATGAGAAAGCTAACAAACCGGACACTATGCTGGCCACCAGACTCCGTAATCGGAAACCAAATTTTAACATTCAATCTATTTCGACAGCAGGAGGCCAGAGTTCCTCAAACCCTAAAGTCATAGTAGGGGAGTTCGCGAAATTCTACGAACAGCTATATAATGGAGAGAAGGTAGTTCACAATGCTAGGACAAGTAGTAATCTACAGAAATTCCTAGCAGACGCAGCCTTGCCACAAGTTAACAGAAAGGAGCGAGAGGCTCTTCAACGAGACTTCACAAGGGAAGAACTAGAGGCGGTAGTAAAAAACTTAAAAGCATCAAAAGCCCCAGGCCCGGATGGGTTCTCCAACCTGTACTATAAAAAATTTATCGGAGTTTTGGCTCCACACATGCTCCAGCTGTTTAATGGAGTATTAGCAGGAGAGCCCTTCCCGGGACAGATGCTCCAGGCGTCGATCTCAGTAATTCATAAAGAGGACAAGGATCCCACTAGCTGCCAAAGTTACCGGCCAATATCATTAATTAACACAGATGTAAAAATCTACGCTAAATTGCTGGCCAATAGATTAAATGTAATCCTGCCAGGGCTCATCCACCCGGATCAAGTTGGCTTCATTAGAGGTAGACAAGCGGCCGACAACACTAGAAGAATTGTGGATATAATAGACTTTATGGGAGCCAATGAGATTCGGGGTGTAGCCCTAAGCTTAGACGCGGAAAAGGCCTTTGACAGGATTGATTGGCCATACCTGGAGTCCACGCTTGGCGCATTTGGGTTTGGAGGCAAATTTCAACAGGCGGTCAAGGCACTATATACGGCACCATCAGCCAGAGTGGTTCACCAGGGATTCCCCTCGGAACTATTCCCAATCAAAAGTGGTACGAGACAGGGTTGTCCGCTTTCGCCCCTGCTATTCGCCTTATGCATCGAACCACTCGCAGCACAAATTCGGAGTAACGCTGATATCGCTGGGGTACAGATCCACTCGCAGGAGCACAAAGTGGCTCTGTACGCGGATGATATTATTCTAACCCTTGCCAAGCCGCTCATCTCGCTGCCCAATCTGTTCGAGCTTCTAGAGCGTTTTGCCCAGATCTCTGGCTTCAAAATAAATTAAGCTAAATCAGAGGCCTTAAGCCTATACATGCCAAGAGAAATGGAGAAGCTGATAGAACTCAACTTTGAGTTTAGATGGCGACCATCCGCCATGAAATACCTAGGAGTGCAGATCACAAAAAAGGCGAGCTCCTTATATTCGGCTAACTATCCCATACTGTTAAGGACTCTCAAAAAAGAGCTGCAGGAGTGGAAGGCATATGGTATTTCTTGGCTGGGGAGGATCTATAGTGTCAAGATGAACATCCTTCCCCGAATTCTATATCTGTTCCAAACTCTCCCGGTTGCCGTGGTTAGAGCAGACATTGCAGGGCTCCAAAAAGCTATTTCTCAATTTATTTGGAAAGATAAAAAACCACGGATTAAAGGAAAAATTATGCAGAAAGCCAAGGAAGCTGGTGGTCTAGCAGTTCCGAGCGTCATATCCTACTATAAAGCGGCACAATTGTGCCAAATCACGCAGTGGCATGGGGACCCGGGGCTCAGGAGGTGGGTGGCACTGGAGAAGCAGGTGTGCGCCCCGCTTGAGCTCAGGGACCTAATCTGGTACCCGAGGACACGGGTGAAGGATATACTCATTCCTCTATCCTCTGTGCTCAACTCACTCTCGGTCTGGGAGGCTTCTAAAAGTAGCTGCTCTTTGACCTCCAAACACACACTGATGGCTCCTTTATATGGCAACCCGGACTTTGCTCCTGGGCTGGCAGAAAAATGCTTCCCGCGCTGGCGGCAATTAGGGATTAGTAGATTGAAGGACCTGGAGGTTAAGGGCAAGATCAAATCTTTTGAACTATTACAGTCAGAAACGGACTTACCTAACACTGATTTTATGAGGTACCTCCAGGTTCGGGCATTTTATAACGCACACCCGGTGAGACCACCGCTGACCAAATTCGAACAGCTCTGCGTGCGCGGAGCAGACACGCGGGGACTGATCTCTGCGTTGTACAGAGAGGTGGTGAATACTGACTCAGACAGGACAGTCAAACCCTGTTTCGTGACACAATGGGAAGAGGATCTCCAGACACAACTAGAGGACGAGGACTGGGCTGCGGTGTTCAAAGCTGCGGCCTCGAGCTCCATATGCACGACATTGAAGGAGAACTCATATAAGGTATTATTAAGGTGGTATCTCACCCCAATCAGATTAGCTAAATTCGTCCGGGGGGCTTCCCCGCTCTGCCCCAGGCAGTGCGGGGAACAGGGGGATCTGGTGCACATGCTGTGGTCTTGCCCGAGATTAGTGCCGGTCTGGACCCAGATCCGCGATTGGCTGCAGAGGATCTTTTTAGGGCTCACAATTCAGCTGGACCCGTGGCTATTTTTATTAGGTAAACCTACAAACGAGGTATCTAGATCGGGTAACAAGCTGATAGCACATTTTGCTACCGCTATGAGGTGTGAGACCGCAGCACTGTGGAATCAGAATGCGATTCCTTCTATTGATAAAATCAGAAACAGAATTTGGTTCATTTGCAGAATGGAGAAGTTAACGAGTTTAGTTAACGACTCAGCCGACAAATTTGAAAAAGTATGGTCATTATGGCTTGCCCAGACTGATATTCAGGGGATGAATGAGGCCACAATATGGCTTTGATAGAGATAGGTGGGTTCTCCTTGGATGTTGGGCTAGGAGCCGGACGGGACGATCGTACAGTAGGGCTCCCCCCGAGGTACAGTGGTGAATCAATTCACCGACCAACGAAAATCTGATGTGAACCGGATCTGGGCTCCTCTGAGAGGTGGACTGGAGCAGAGCAAAGGCTGTGGTGGTGAAGGACTCCTGCGAAACGTGGAACCAGCGCTTCTCCCAGGCCGCTCCCCCCATCCCTACCCCCCCCCGCCCTCTTTTCCTTGTCCTTAGATGTTGTTAGTCTGTCTGTGTTCTGTCCTGTGGTCCCCCCAATGTTCGTCCGTTACTTGTAAAGTATTCCTGTAAGTTTGGTGTATACCTGATACACTTGACAACATTCTGTTTTCTATGATGTGTATGCACAAAAAACTAATAAAAACAAAGTTGAAAAAAAAAAGAGCTGGGAGAAAACAACAGGTAATTAAAACACATTTAATACACAATTAATGTTAAACAACTTATTAGGACATAACCATAGTTAAAACAGAAATTAGGTCTGCTAGAAATACTGCTGCTGTAGCTGAAGTGACCGCTTACCAGACGTAAGATAGTGTTGAGCAGTGGATAAGTCAGAGAGTATCCCCTCTCGTGTACGTGAACCAGCTTGTGGCGTCTCCTCTGTGTTGTGGTTGTAGTATCCCTCAGTTCTCCTTCCTGTGCTGTTCGCCTCCCGGTCATGCAATCTAAGACCTCGGTGCGCAGTCAGCTCGGGAGCAGGGGGAACCTGCTCGGTGCTCAGTCAGCTCGGGAGCAGGGGAAATGACTCCACAGATTCGCCAAACGGGGATCTCGCCAAGGATCTAAACAGCAGTGGCAGATTCGCCGCGTTCTGAACTTTCAAACAGCATATACGATGTAACGGTATTTCTGGCCCGGCCTGACCCACCCAATCTCACATTGGCCCCTGTGGTCTAACCGGTCCCCATTACAGTGTGGTAGTGTCTGGTGGTGCACCTGTTGGCAACAGGACTCCTGAGTCTCCCGCATGATGGTGTGTGGGGAGAACCCGTCCAGACAGGCAGCTGAGGTAGTGTGCTGAGTCCTACCTAGTTCCAGTGCAGCGCCTCCACCTCATCAGGGTCCCTTCGGTCACTTGGGGATGGTCCTGGCGAGGAACTCCTCTGTGGTGCTCCTCTCTGTACATTCACTCCACACATGTACACGAGAGGGTTTGTGATTGAGAGCATCTTTATTGATTGAGGTGGGCTAACTGCCCCTCGCAGTAGTTTCTTTAGCCATTCATTGTCCCTCAGTGCTTCCCTTTGAAAGGTGTAATTCTCCTTTAATAGGGATTCCCTATCCCAGCCGGGATGTGTTTATCCTGTGCCAGGTCCCTGGACACAGTCTTCCTACTCAGCTACTATAACATAACTCTACTCGTCTCAGAACTCTGGCAGAACTCCCCAGAACTAACTTTTAGACACAGTGCTGTGCCTTATGTACACTCTGGAAGCTGACACACCTCTGACATCACTAACCATGGAGTCAGAGCATGTGACCACTCCCATCCATACACAGGGCACCCCACCAGGGTGTGAGGGCAAACCTCCATAATTACTGCTGGCATGCCCACAACTTACCAGGCCTTACTGTCAGCAGGAAAGATGACTGTAGCCATTTTACATGACCGCTACACGATGTAGCTCTGTCGGTAATTGTCACCAAAGTAGGCAGCAGGGCCAGCAGATACCCACCCTATGCGTTTCGGAAGTAAACCTTCCTTCCTCAGGGGCAAAAAGTTAATGATTCGGTCCCTGTAAGTCCATGACATTTATAGTCCTGATTAAAAGGCACAGTGTACCTGTTGATCGGTTCTGACATGCGCAATGATGATTACAGCGCTGTTAGAAGTCCCAGCTAAAAACAATGAGGGAAAAACGACAAGAACAATATACAAACATAGAAAACAATTAACAAGCAAGAAAAATAAGTAAAATAAGTTAACCCATTGTAGCCCTGCTTCCTATCGCTAGCAAGCTGCTACTCTGTGCTGTATCACCTGTAGGCTCGCAGGGTCTGAGTCTCTGCCACGGAGAGCCTGGGGTATGCGCAACTAGTATCACTGGTGCAGCGCCTCCACCTGCGACAGCTTCCGCCAGTGGGGGAGTGAGTCTTCGCAGGACGTCTAAGCAATAATTACTGACACACAGCCAATTATCATAACCAACTTCTTTTACTCTTAGACCAAGATCTGATATATGTACACACAATAGCATCCCCCGAATCCACCCAACATAACAAGCCACGGTGGGCTTAACACCGACTTGCACCTTGGCGGACGCTACCACACTCCTGCACCACGGCGGATGCCACAATCCCCAAACCCGCCACCGGGTGATCCGACCCCGTGTCCAATTCCCCAAAGAACACTGTCCTGTTACTTCACAGATAGTCTCTATGTGTGTGTATGGGTGACTGTGCAGCCACTATGTCTTGGATTTGTGAATGGTACCGTTGGGGCCCTTACTGAAATACCTGCCGAGCACTCCTGTACTCGGATCAGCCACGATCTTCGCAAAGGGTCTCCGCAAGTCGAAGCCGTCTTCCCGTTCTCTGTCTCTCTCTGGTCCAGGGCGATCCCACCCGGACAATAGTAACACCTTGCGGGGTATGATCCCCGACTACACACCAAATAGGATTGTCCTGATACAATTACACAGAAGATAGTGAACAGGAACCTATCTAGGGCGATCCCTGACTCCGCTCGTCCCTAAGGTGACTCAGGGCTAACTGGGCCAGGGGCACACAGCATACGCCGGGGCGGCTGAACCTCCCCTACTCCAACACTCCATCTCCTCTCCCACGCGCTCTGACTCACGTGCGTGCAGACACCTCCCTTTATCCCCTCCTCTCCATGACGCTCCCTGCGGGGCTGCTGGGTCAAGGATCTACTCTCTCCCGCCAACTGTGCTCCCCCTTCTTCGCGGGCTTTTGCAAAACCATACACGCGCAATCTCCCGCTCTTTCGGGGCTAATCAGGGGTCACGGCTACATCCTCCCCCCCGTGGAATCCAACGTTCTCGCTTGGACAACAATAACGATAACCATTTTTATATAATGAAAAATGCTAATACCTCGATCTCTATATCAACTTATACATTTCGCTGAACATAATGATAACAGATTTAACCTGGCTGCGAGCCCACTGCTGAGCCTCATAATGGGGTACCCCGAACTGATCATAGGCCATCCTCATTGGAGGTTGTCCATTTCTCTGGCTCCTTCTTAATTCTGGTGCGGTAACTCCTAGTGGGGAGGAAGGTTTATACTCAGCTGTGGAAACAAAAGAAACAGCGCACAACGCCAAATAGTGAAGCAAGTATTGTTATATATTAGTAATTATAGGGTAATAAATCTGCGTACATCAAAACAGTGGAATAGGTGCATTTAGTGTGTTTCACACAAGTTACCACTCAGCAACTGTTGTCAGAAGAGTCTGCAGCTTGCTTCTCTCAGCGGGGGCGCTACGTTGGTTCAGGAGCAGGATTAATGTCCAAAACCCCTCATCCAGCAGTACATCGCTCCCAAGGGGATTTCCCTTTACAGCAACCACGTTCCGTTGCAGGTATTAGTGCTTGGTGGGACCGCTCGCGCTTCCAAGCCGTCTGGTGCAGCTCGTGTGGCTCAGCGAGCAGATCCACTGTACGGGGGTGAGACCTCAGCTCTGCAAGGGTACACTCGGCGTGCCACGTTGTCGCTCCGTCACGGGATACTGCGTGATGACGTCACAGTCTCCGCAGCAGCGAGGGAACCGGCAGGGAGGCAGTCAAAGTCTCTCAAAGTCTCTCAAAGTCTCTCATATGCCCAAAATTACCACTGGGAGTAATACTAGCAGGGTGAAGCCAAAGGAGGCAATGGCAATATTAAGGCACTAGATAAAAATCATCCAACATGTTTTGTAGAATAAACTACTTCTTCAGGGAATAATTTAGCCATTACCCAGAGGTCTTAAGTACCTAACAAAGATGTCCATTTCTCTGTCTCCTTCTTAATTCTGGTGCGGTCACTCATAGTGGGGAGGAAGGTTCATACTCAGCTGTGTTTGGTTCTGCCCTTGAGGGGTTGGTGTTCTCGAATCGGTCGGAACTGGGAATGAAGCACGGACTCTGAGGATCTAACATTGAAGCTTCCGGCGCCACCGCCTGGGGTGATTGATTGCTGAGCTCTTTACCCGACGCTCCTTCGGGAGATGCTCCAATTGAAAGGTCCCTTTGAGAGGTCCCTTCTATACTTTCGCCGCCCTCTACGTCAGTTTCTGAGAACACTTCTCCATCAAGCGGAGAGGCCGGCCACTCCGATTCCCCTTCCTCTAGTTGCGGGATAGGCAGTAGATGATTACGATGCCACATTTTTACCCTACCCTCCGAATCTTTGATACGGTAGACTGGCAGATCAGATACTTGAGAAATCACCTCGTACACTCCCTCCATCGGTCAGCCAACTTATGTTTACCCGGTACTCCCAGGTTGCGGAGAAGTACAGCGTCACCCGGCTTAATGTCTCTATGCTTTACTTTGTGATCGTATCGCCTTTTGTTTCCGGCGTTCAGTTTTTCTGCCGACTTCTCGGCCTGCCCATAGGCTTTCTGTAGATTCTCTTGTAATCTTTGCACATAGCGGAAATGGGTAGTATTGTGTACTCCATCAGTGGAGACTCTTAACTGTATGTCCAGGGGCAATCGGGCTTCACGGCCGAACATTAAGAAGTAGGGCGAGAGCCCGGTAGATTCATGTTGGGTGCAATTGTAGGCGTGGACCAGAGTTTCTACATGACGACTCCACTTAGTCTTTTCCCCCCCGGTTAGAGTGCCCAGCATATCTAGCAGAGTGCGATTTGAAACGTTCGGGTAATGCATCACCTTCAGGGTGGTAAGGGGTAGTGCGGGACTTTTTGATGTGCAGGAGATTCAGCAATTCTTTTATCAGTTTACTTTCAAAATCCTGCCCTTGGTCAGAATGCAGGCGCTGGGGAAGACCATAGTGCACAAAATACTTTTCCCATATTACCTTAGCGACTGTAATGGGTTTTTGACCTTTGGTTGGAAAGGCCTGGGCGTAACGGGTGTAATGATCGGTGATGACCAACACGTTCCCTATGCCATGGGTGTCGGGCTCGATACACAAGAAATCCATGCATAGGTCCCGTGCTTTTCAGGTGGCCCATGGGAGCAGCTCGAGTGGGTAGTCTTGCGTTGAATGCACCACCCACACCTTCGACAGTGATGCTCCACGGATTCTCTCATTCGCGGCCAAAAAAATCTATCCCTCACCAGTCCAAAAGTCTTGTCCACCCCAAATGTCCGTGATCATCATGTAGAGCTTTCAACGCTAAGTACTGCAGTCTTTTCGGTAACACACGCGGTATAGTAGTTTGTTATGAATTTCAAATTTGTCAGCTTTCTCGCATCAGTATGCCTCCGACATCCCCCGGAGCCTGGCGGAGCAGATCCCGTCGGTTTTGCCGAAGGGCTTTCCGAATAGTCCCTGCGACCGGGTCTTGTTCCTGGTACCGGACCATGTCCTCCCAGGCGATGATCTGGTCGTGACCAACATGCATCCCCCTGGGGTCACGATAGGCTTCAGGTATAGCAGTAGAGTCGCACCCCAGTGAATTGGCCACTCGTAACTCTGAAAAGGCTACTTGATCGTCTATGATGGCTGCGGTGCAACAGATCGCTCGTATCCCGGGCCCCGGGATCTCGTCCCACTGCTCTCCGTCGGGAGTAGGTGCCAACCCCGGCCGCCGCGACAAAGCGTCCGCTCCAATGTTCAGAGGCCCAGGTTTGTATTTCAACGTAAAGTTGTAATTGAAGAGCGCGGCCAACCAGCGATGACTGGCCGCATCCAGTTTGGCCGAGGTCATGATGTAGGTGAGGGGGTTATTATTCGTTCGTACTTCGAATGACACTCCATACAGATAATCTTGCAGTTTGTCCACAATGGCCCACTTCAGCGCCAAAAACTTGAGCTTGTGTACCGGATAATTCTGTTCGCTAGCGGTGAGACTGCGGCTGATATACGCAATGGGTCGCAACCTCTCAGGATATTTCTGGTGCAACACGGCGCCGAGGCCACTCAGACTGGCGTCCACATGTAGAATGTAGGGCTGGTCGGGGTTGGCATAGGCCAGAACGGGGGCCGCTGTCAGACTCTGTTTCAGGTCGTGGAATGCCTGTTCGCACTCGGGAGTCCATTTATCTCCGAACGGTAGTCGGGCAGGATTGGATCTCTGGTTCGTCTCCACTGGGTAGATTCTGAGTAGGCTGTTGAGGGCTTTGGTCCTGCGAGAGTACCCCTCCACAAATCTGCGATAATAGCTACAAAATCCCAGGAACGAGCGCAACTCCCCTACATTCTCCGGGCGGGGCCAGTTAACAACAGCTTCTATCTTGGCGGGATCAGTGGCAATCCCCTCACCGGATACTATGTGGCCTACGTACGTCACGGAGGTTTGGCAGAATCTGCATTTGTCCAGGGAAAGTTTGAGACCTTCCTGCGACAACCTATCCAGGACCTTCAGAAGACGACTTTCATGCTCTTCCAGGGTTTTCCCGAAGACTATGATATCATCTAGGTATACCAGGCATTCTCGGGGGTTGAGGTTCCCCAACGTCTTCTCCATTAACCGTTGGAAGATAGCAGGTGCGCCGCATATGCCTTGGGGCATACGGGTGAATTGATAAAACCCAAGGGGGCAGACGAAAGCGGTCTTCTCCTGATCCTCGGGGCTCATGGGGACCTGGTAATACCCAGACCGCAGGTCCAGTACGCTGAACCACTGGCTCCCATGCAAAGTGTCCAGAATCTCTTCTATGTGGGGGAGATTATACTGGTCCGGCACCGTCCGATTGTTCAGCGTCCGATAATCCACGCATAGTTGCACTGTTCCATTTTTCTTTCTTACGACTACTATGGGCGAGGCGTAGGGACTGCGGGACTCCTTGACAATCCCGGCGGCTTCCATTTCATTTATAGCGGCCCTCACATCCTCCACGTCTCGGGGAGCGAGTCGGCGAGAACGCTCCCGGAACGGTTTCTCATCTGTCATTCGAATGGTGTGTTGGGCATTGCGGCTACACCCCACATCCATCTCCCCCCTAGAGAACATGGATCGTCTCTGCTCTAGCTGCACCTGTAGCCGTTTCCTCCAGGCGTCTGGCAAGGCGGACGAACCAAAGTCGAAGTTTAGAGCCTCTCCACCCGCTTCGCATTCACTTGTACGGCCTTGTCCACCGAACTGACAGGATATATGCGCCCTATTCGCTGACCCACATCGATGGCCAGGGGGAAGGGTGACAGGTTCTGTACCATCACATCAATCCGATGAGGAATGGGCCCCCGCCAATGGCGAAATTTGGGTATGAGCCGATACCCTCGGCGTACATCCTCTTCAGGGGTACTTTCTAGCGAGAACTGTTGGTCTTCGCCTAGCCGCTCGGCATAGGCACACCATGCGGGAACACTTTGCGTTTCTCCTGGAAATAAGCGGGTCAGACCTCTCCTTCCGCAGAATAGCAGTCCATAGTCTTCGGGAGACGAAGGGGACAGGCCGGATCTGCTTGAACCAATTGTAGCTGTAGACTAGACATGGGGAGCTCTTTAGTCTCCTATAAGTAGGCCCGGATGACTGCTTGCACAATGTCAGCATTGGTGCGAGTATGATGGGGTACCTGGAGTATCCCGGGGTTCTGGACACACCAAGACGCCCACCTTCATGGGGTGAGTTTTTCCCGTGTTGAGTTGTTGTATTTCTAGATCCACAGTCACTAGGCCGTCGATAGGGTAGTCGTCATTACTTAACCCCCGCACTTTGATGTGTTCAGCCGGCCGTAGCGGCCGCTTTTGAAGATGCCGATCATAGAATCCCCGATAGATGATGGTGACCTGGGATCCTGTGTCTAGTAGTGCGGAGGAGTAGATCCCGTCCACGAGCACCCGGATTAATGCTACCGGTCCTACCCGGTTATTGTCGCCCCCCGCGGTTTCTCCTTCCGTGGGCGCTACGGCCCGATCGCCATCTGCAGCATACACCCCGCACATCATAGCTTGAGGCGGGAACTTCTGGAGGGAAGGGCTTCGCCGCCATCGAGAGTCGCCCAGGTGACAGTCATAGGATATATGTCCCCTTTTTCCACATTTGTAGCACGACATATCTCGATGGACCCCGCGTCGATCAAGTGGGGGTGATGACCGGCCAGCATAAGGAGTTTTTCCGGGACCCGGCTTGTCGGGAGGGTCTTCCTTCTTGTCCACGGCCCCTTCGGGTTTAGCACTGCTGCTGCTTTTTGGCTTTGGAGGGGAGTGCAACATTAAATGCGTCTCGTGCTCTTTCACCTGCTGCAAGAGTTGGATGAACGAAGGGGGAGGGCCCCTCGTGAGGTGATCACGAATCATACTGGCTATGGGGTGGACAGGGCTAAATCCGCGGAGATACTGCTTACGTAGATACTCATCCATTTGAGAAGGCAGCACATGTTTATGATGCAATAACGGCCCAAGAGACATTTGCACACGGTGGATATAGGCAGACAACTCTTCCCCTTCTTTTTGATTTACGGCATAGTATTTAGCCCATAACGCCCCATCATCTTCTTTCACGCTATATGCTTCTACCAGGAACTCAATCATTAAGCGAGAGGTTAATTCGGGGTACTGTTCGCGGTGTATGCCGATCAGAGGGGCCGCAGGCATTCCATAAGTCTCTGGCGCTTCACCACATCGGTGCACGACCATTCCTCCATTACGCCCCTTGTATGTTCCTTCCAGGTTTCTACCCCGTCTTCCCCAGTGGGTACGGGGAGGGTTCCCGAGAAGGCTTTTAGCTTCCGGTAGTTCTGTGAATGAGTGGCTATTGTAAGCGCTTCAACCAGTGGTGGCAGAATAGGGGGGGCAGATAACTGGTCTATTTTGTCCGTTAGTTTCCACATCATATTACTACGCGCTTCGGCCTCAGCAGAGGCGCTGGACTCTGGGTAACTGGAGGTGGATAGGCAACTACCGGCATCGCTCTCGGCATAACAAGCAAAAGGAAGAGTGGGGTCGTCTTCGTCTAGCGGACGTACGGGGGTGTCCCAGAGAGGGTAGACAAAGAGACTACCGCCCGGCGGGGCGTCAGGCAGGGCCAGACATTGGGGAACGGCTGGCTCAAGCGCTAACAGGTTGCGCCGACACAAGCAAGGTATTCCAATTCGAGTCGCGGTCTACAAGTACATCTACCAAGCGAGCTTTGGCAAAGCCGGGCAGTTGTCGTAAAGCGGTCTGTAAAGTCTCTAAGGGCAAGGCCATGGGCACTCGGGCCAGCACTACTGCACGACGGGTAGATGTGCGGACTTGGCGGGCCCAATCGCATATCTCGTGACGGGTAGGAAGGCCCATGATAGCAACAATTTATCTTCGAGGGGCACCCCAGGTCTTAGATCTAAGCAGCGCCTCCAAATGTAGCCCTGCTTCCTATCGCTAGCAAGCTGCTACTCTGTGCTGTATCACCTGTAGGCTCGCAGGGTCTGAGTCTCTGCCACGGAGAGCCTGGGGTATGCACAACTAGTATCAATGGTGCAGCGCCTCCACCTGCGACAACTCCCACCTGTGGGGGAGTGAGTCTTCGCAGGACGTCTAAGCAATAATTACTGACACACAGCCAATTATCATAACCAACTTCTTTTACTCTTAGACCAAGATCTGATATATGTACACACAATAGCATCCCCCGAATCCACCCAACATAACAAGCCACGGCGGGCTTAACACCGACTTGCACCTCGGCGGACGCTACCACACTCCTGCGCCACGGCGGACGCCACAATCCCCGAACCCGCCACCGGGTGATCCCACCCTGTGTCCAATTTCCCAAACAACACTGTCCCGTTACTTCACAGATAGTCTCTATGTGTGTATGGGTGACTGCGCAGCCACTATGTCTTGGATTTGTGAATGGTACTGTTGGGGCCCTTACTGAAATACCTGCCGAGCACTCCAGTACTCGGATCTGCCATGATCTTCGCAAAGGGTCTCCGCAAGTCGAAGCCGTCATCCCGTTCTCTTTCTCTCTCTGGTCCAGGGCGATCCCACCCGGACAATAGTAACACCTTGCGGGGTATGATCCCCGACTACACGCCAAATAGGATTGTCCTGATACAATTACACAGAAGATAGTGAACAGGAACCTATCTAGGGCGATCCCTGACTCCGCTCGTCCCTAAGGTGACTCAGGGCTAACTGGGCCAGGGGCACACAGCATACGTTGGGGCGGCTGAACCTCCCCTACTCCAACACTCTGTCTCCTCTCCTCTCCCACACGCTCTGACTCACGTGCGCGAAGACACCACCCTTTATCCCCTCCTCTCCATGACGCTCCCCGCGGGGCTGCTGGGTCAAGGATCTACTCTCTCCCCCAACTGTACTCCCCCTCCTTCGTGGGCTTTTGCAAAACCATACACGCGCAATCTCCCGCTCTTTCGGGGCTAATCAGGGGTCACGGCTACACCATATATAAAGTTAATACTTGGGTCATACATGATAATAACGAAACATATATTAAATATCCATGTAAGGTTATGTGCAGTACGCCAACCAATATCTAAATCTGAATAAGTGTGCATAAATGTGCATAGGGCTAATAACATCAAATGTGTGTATGATAATAATGCTAATACTATGAATTTGTGTAAAACATAATAAATAAATAAAGTGTACAGAGAAATATAATTATTGGATAGAACTGTGTGGATACAGTTCAAATTGTGCAACATGCTTGGGTAGATCTATATTGATCTGGAAGAAATCCAATGATGGCAATAAAATATATTATATATATACGAACACATTTACAATATTAAGAGAGGTCTAATCACACATAATGTATCGAGTCATTTTCTTCAAGTGCACAACAAGAACCCTAAGAACCTTAAATGTATAGCCATCGAAGCCCTCACATCTTTTTGGCAGGGAGGAAATATTACAAGTCTCTTGGGACGGCGTGAACCTTTTTGGATTTACGAACTTTGCACTATGGCACCTTTGGGTCTTAATATTGAATTTGACCTAAAATCCTTTTTGGTAGACAAATAGACTCATCCTTGACAGAATAATAATAAGAATGATAATGATAAATAATAAAGAAGTCATAGTGGTAGAAAATAGATAAGTATGTATTGTTTATTGTATATTATTATTTATTATACATATATACATATATAAAAAATTATTTGGGGTCCTCCTATAAGAAATATATTTTATTGCCATCATTGGATTTCTTCCAGATCAATATAGATCTACCCAAGCATTTTGCACAATTTGAACTGTATCCACACAGTTCTATCCAATAATTATACTTCTCTGTACACTTTATTTATTTATTATGTTTTATACAAATTCATAGTATTAGCATTATTATCATACACACATTTGATGTTATTAGCACTATGCACATTTATGCACACTTATTCAGATTTAGATATTGGTTGGCGCACTGCACATAACCTTACATGGATATTTAATATATGTTTCGTTATTATCTTGTATGACCCAAGTATTAACTTTATATATGGGTTAACTTATTTTACTTATTTTTCTTGCTTGTTAATCGTTTTCTATGTTTGTATATTGTTCTTGTCGTTTTTCCCTCATTGTTTTGAGCTGGGACTTCTAACAGCGCTGTAATCATCATTACGCATGTCAGAACCGATCAACAGGTACACTGTGCCTTTTAATCAGGACTATAAATGTCATGGACTTACAGGGACCGAATCATTAACTTTTTGCCCCTGAGGAAGGAAGGTTTGCTTCCGAAACGCGTAGGGTGGGTATCTGCTGGCCCTGCTGCCTACTCTGGTGACAATTACCGACAGAGCTACATCGTATATGCTGTTTGAAAGTTCAGAACGCGGCAAATCTGCCGCTGCTGTTTAGATCCTTGGCGAGATCCCCGTTTGGCGAATCTGTGGAGGCGGTTCCCCCTGCTCCCGAGCTGACTGCGCACCGAGGTCTGAGATTGCATGACCGGGAGGCGAACAGCACAGGAGGGAGAACTGAGGAATACTACAACCACAACACAGAGGAGACGCCACAAGCTGGTTCACGTACACGAGAGGGGATACTCTCTGACTTATCCACTGCTCAACACTATCTTACGTCTGGTAAGCGGTCACTTCAGCTACAGCAGCAGTATTTCTAGCAGACCTAATTTCTGTTTTAACTATGGTTATGTCCTAATATGTTGTTTAACATTAATTGTGTATTAAATGTGTTTTAATTACCTGTTGTTTTCTCCCAGCTCTTTGTTTTAACTTGTTTTAGTTATATTTTATTTTTTGTTTTATTTGGTTCACTGTATTGACCCAGTGCCCATTGTTTAACAATATTACGCTATATGTGTTTTTATTTTGTTTCCAATTATATGATATCCTCTTCGTTTGGAGCACATCCCTACACCTGATCCAGCGCCTGATCCGGGTTGTATATCTCCTTTATTTTTGGGGTTATATATAAATTAAAATATAATTATTGGATAGAACTGTGTGGATACAGTTCAAATTGTGCAACATGCTTGGGTAGATCTATATTGATCTGGAAGAAATCCAATGATGGCAATAAAATATATTATATATATACGAACACATTTACAATATTAAGAGAGGTCTAATCACACATAATGTATCGAGTCATTTTCTTCAAGTGCACAACAAGAACCCTAAGAACCTTAAATGTATAGCCATCGAAGCCCTCACATCTTTTTGGCAGGGAGGAAATATTACAAGTCTCTTGGGACGGCGTGAACCTTTTTGGATTTACGAACTTTGCACTATGGCACCTTTGGGTCTTAATATTGAATTTGACCTAAAATCCTTTTTGGTAGACAAATAGACTCATCCTTGACAGAATAATAATAAGAATGATAATGATAAATAATAAAGAAGTCATAGTGGTAGAAAATAGATAAGTATGTATTGTTTATTGTATATTATTATTTATTATACATATATACATATATAAAAAATTATTTGGGGTCCTCCTATAAGAAATATATTTTATTGCCATCATTGGATTTCTTCCAGATCAATATAGATCTACCCAAGCATTTTGCACAATTTGAACTGTATCCACACAGTTCTATCCAATAATTATACTTCTCTGTACACTTTATTTATTTATTATGTTTTATACAAATTCATAGTATTAGCATTATTATCATACACACATTTGATGTTATTAGCACTATGCACATTTATGCACACTTATTCAGATTTAGATATTGGTTGGCGCACTGCACATAACCTTACATGGATATTTAATATATGTTTCGTTATTATCTTGTATGACCCAAGTATTAACTTTATATATGGGTTAACTTATTTTACTTATTTTTCTTGCTTGTTAATCGTTTTCTATGTTTGTATATTGTTCTTGTCGTTTTTCCCTCATTGTTTTGAGCTGGGACTTCTAACAGCGCTGTAATCATCATTACGCATGTCAGAACCGATCAACAGGTACACTGTGCCTTTTAATCAGGACTATAAATGTCATGGACTTACAGGGACCGAATCATTAACTTTTTGCCCCTGAGGAAGGAAGGTTTGCTTCCGAAACGCGTAGGGTGGGTATCTGCTGGCCCTGCTGCCTACTCTGGTGACAATTACCGACAGAGCTACATCGTATATGCTGTTTGAAAGTTCAGAACGCGGCAAATCTGCCGCTGCTGTTTAGATCCTTGGCGAGATCCCCGTTTGGCGAATCTGTGGAGGCGGTTCCCCCTGCTCCCGAGCTGACTGCGCACCGAGGTCTGAGATTGCATGACCGGGAGGCGAACAGCACAGGAGGGAGAACTGAGGAATACTACAACCACAACACAGAGGAGACGCCACAAGCTGGTTCACGTACACGAGAGGGGATACTCTCTGACTTATCCACTGCTCAACACTATCTTACGTCTGGTAAGCGGTCACTTCAGCTACAGCAGCAGTATTTCTAGCAGACCTAATTTCTGTTTTAACTATGGTTATGTCCTAATAAGTTGTTTAACATTAATTGTGTATTAAATGTGTTTTAATTACCTGTTGTTTTCTCCCAGCTCTTTGTTTTAACTTGTTTTAGTTATATTTTATTTTTTGTTTTATTTGGTTCACTGTATTGACCCAGTGCCCATTGTTTAACAATATTACGCTATATGTGTTTTTATTTTGTTTCCAATTATATGATATCCTCTTCGTTTGGAGCACATCCCTACACCTGATCCAGCGCCTGATCCGGGTTGTATATCTCCTTTATTTTTGGGGTTATGTGCGGGGCGCCATAGATATAATATTTCTATCTCAATCCAGCAGCAATGGGCTGGGTCTGTGTTCCACATTACTGCTTGTTTTAGTTGGGCTGCAAGGTAATACTTATATATATCTGGGACGCCCAAGCCCCCCTTGCTCTTGATGACAGCAGTACTGATCTAGCGACTCTGAGTCTTTTGCCCTGCCAAATAAAGTTAAACAGCTTATTTTGAATGTTATTTAGTTCAGCACCAGGGACCTGGACCGGAAGCGTTTGGAAAAAAAATAATAATCTGGGGAGTATATTCATCTTAACTGAAATCATTCTTTTGATCCATGAAATCTGGTAACCTTCCCACTTGTCCAGGTCTTTTTTGATTTTTTCCAAGAGTGCAGGGTAGTTATCGTGGTATAAAGATCGGTAGTTCCTGGATACATTTACCCCCAAGTATTTAATGTACAGTATGAGGAGCACCATCTATAGATGAAATTCAGTTTGAGCAGTTTCACCTCTGGGTCGGAAAGACTCAGATTCAGGGCTTCAGATTTTTCATTATTTATTTTGTAGCCTGATATTTTGCCAAAATCCGACAGTTCCCTTTGAAGGTTAGGAAGGGAAGTTTGGGGTTTGATCAAAGTTAAAATGATATCATCGGCAAAGAAAGACATTTTGTAATTGGTTTTCCCAATTGAAATACCCTGAATGTTCGTATTTTTTCGTATTTTAGTCGCTAGTGGCTCAATAGTGAGGGCAAAAAGCCTGGGTAACAAGGGACAACCCTGTCTCGTGCCATTTTTAATTTGGAACCTTTCAGAATTTCCACCTGGGAGTCTAACCACCGCAGACGGGTTCCGATAGAGCACACGGACTCCTTCTAAAAATGAGTCCTTAAAGCCAAATTTCCTTAAAGTGTTATCCAGAAAAAGCCAATCAATTCTATCGAATGCCTTCTCTGCATCAAGGCTCAATAGCATAGCCTTCGAACCTGTCAGATGAACATGATCAATTATATTAATTATTTTGCGGGTGTTGTCCGAGGCCTGGCGTCCTGAGACAAAACCAACCTGATCAATATGTATTAATCTAGGTAAGATGGGGTTCAGTCTGTTTGCCAATATTTTACTATACAGTTTAGGGTCGTTATTCAAGAGAGAAATAGGTCTATAGCTTCCACATTGTGTCGGGTCTCTCCCCTCTTTATGTATGATAGCTAGGTTAGATAATGACATTGAAGGGGGAATTGGATTCCCCTCCATGAATGAGTTGAACAAATTTAGAAGGTGGGTGGACAATATTGGTAGGAATTTCTTATAGTAGACATTTGTGAAGCCATCGGGCCCCGGCGTTTTTGAGGTTTTAGATGATTTTACTGCAGCCGTTAGTTCTTCCACCGATATTTTAGCATTTAATAAGGAGATTTCCTCCTCTGTCAGGGAAGGGAGACTGCAGTCATCTAGATAGTCTATAATTGCCTCTGATTCAGCAGGTTCTGAATTAGCCGATCTAGTTCTCAGATTATAAAGCTTAGTATAGAATTTGGTAAGCTCGTCTGCTATTTTTTTCCCATTATATAATAACTCACCAGATTTATTTTTAATCACCGTTATTTGCGACCTTTTTTGTACACCTCTTAACTTGCTAGCAAGAAGTCTGTCGGCCTTTTTACCTTTGTCGTAGTATCTCTGGCCTGTCCATTTGAGCGCTTTTTCTACATTTTCTAGTTGAATCTGCTACAGTTCGTTTCTAGCAGCTGTCAATAATTTATACATTTTCCTAGAAGGGTTAGATTTGTGCTGCTGCTCTAGTTTATTAATTTTGTCTGTAAGTTCTTTGAGTATCTTTGCTTTGACTTTCTTCCTGTGGGATGCAATTGAGATGAAGTTGCCTCTAATTGCCGCCTTATGTGCTTCCCACAGGATTGCTGGAGATGTGACTGATCCAAGATTCAGTCTAAAGTAATCTTTTAGGGCCTTTTTGATCTACTTTTCTATCTCTGCGTGATATAGCAGAGAGTCATTTAATTTCCAGCTGTACGTAGTTAATTTAACAAACGGCACAGAGAGGGATAGAGTAATGGGTGCATGATCTGACCATGTAATTGGGCCAATATCTGAATTGACTATGGCCTCCAGGACATTCTTGGTTGCCAGAAAATAGTCTATACGAGAATAGGACTGGTGAGGGGCCGAGTAAAAAGTGAAATCTCTTTCTCCCAGATGTTAAGCTCTCCAAATGTCCACCAAAGAGAACTCCTTTATAATATCTTTAAATTTTTTCCCCAGTCTCTGGGATTGGGTTGAATGCGGCCGACCTGGAGCAAATGATTTGTCCTCAGTGGGGTTTAGCACCATGTTAAGGTCTCCGCCAATTATTATTGATGACAGATACTCCGGGTCTACTTCCTCTAGTACTTTTCTTCGGAAGTCCGTCTGATTCTCATTTGGGGCATACAGGTTAATGAAAGCGATTGCCAAACCGGAAAGTGAGCCATATACCACTAAAAATCTACCCTCTAGGATCTGTTTTTATTTTTATTAGATTGAATGGAGTTCCCTGACGAATCAGGATGGCAACTCCTCTTTTTTTACTACTAAATGATGAGTTATTAGTCATAAGGAATGTGTTTTGGAACGTTTTAGGTGGCTCTTGAGATGTGAAATGCGTCTCTTGCAGAAATATAATGTCCCCACTGGATTTTTTAAATTCTTGGAGAGCTAGCCTCCTTTTCCTATTATTTTGTTTAGACATAAGTACTATGTTTCCTGTGAAATTTTAAGACCACTCCCTTCCCAATAGGGATGGTCCTTTTTAGATTCCTAAAGGGCTGGCGCCTTTTGATGTGAGGGTCAATGGCATCCCTTCTTTGTATACTTCTGGCCTCTGCTGACCAGGGAGGGTATGGAGGGGAGGGGGGAGCAAGAGACCTGCTGGGACAGGGTCAGCAGGTAAAGAATAAGAGAGAGCAAGTCTAAAATAGACCTTAGAGAGATTAAACCAGTAAAGCTACCAACTGGTTGTTACGGCTTAAGGCCCTTAGGGGGTAGTTCCGGTAGCGACGTTCGGCTGGCAGGGGAGGGTCCAGACCCTTCCAAGTGTACGCTTCACACTTAACCCACACCTCAAAGGTCGGGTTCCAACAATACAAAGTAGGCCGAGAGGAGCTAAAAAAGGGGGGAGAGGAGGGTGCGGAGAGGGTTGGTCTCACAACAAGCCATTGGACATACATTTGGCGTTAAGGATAGCAACATGGAAACGCTCAAACAAACTTTCAACTTTCGGTTACACCTTCAGCAGTCATATCGGGCCGTCGGAAAAAAAACATTTTAATCTGGCATTGTGGCCCATCTCTGGGTGGATGAGGGGGAGGGGGCAAGGGAGGGCGAGAAGGTCTAAAACCGATACTTAAGCCCTTGGGTATACCTTTGATGTTCCAGCTAGCAAAGTGGGGAGGGGGGGGGAAGAGGAGGGGGAAGAGGAGGGGATGGAAGGGGGGGGGAAGTTGGGGGGGTACAGGGGGAGGGAGGAATGGGGGGAGAGTGGGTGGGATGGAGGGGGGGTAGGGTGGGATGGGGGACAGGGGGTGGAGGAATGGGTGGGAAGGGGATTCAGAGTAACATTTCAAGCCTTTAAATATACGTTTGGTGTACCAACTACGATATAGGCGAGCTTAAACAATTCAAAACCCATTGAGTACACCTTCTGCAGAAACTACTGAGAGTTAGCCTCGTGGACAACCATGATAGTGGGGGTGGGGGGATAGGAAAGGAGGGGGTCAGGGTTACATATCAATCCCTTAATTATACATTTGGTGACCTGGCTAATAAAATATACAAGCTTAACAGATTCCCATATAATGAACGCTGGTTGGAGAGGTCAGCTATCAACGGAATTTGGTTGTTGCAGGCATAGTCGTGATCCAGGAAGTTGCCACCAGACCCGGAGTCGATGAATGCTGCGACCGCTGCCTGGACATTGGGACCCTCGAGGGTTATAGGCAAAAGAATTCTCTTCGGGAGCTCTTTGGGAGGAGAGGGGCAAGGAGAGATAATACTGTACCCAGTAAAAGCCCCTAAAGTTTACTGGGCGTACACGTTTCCCGGTATCAGGTGGCAGTGACGTACTTGGTGATCTGGAGAACCACAGTAGAAGCAGAGGCCTTCATTTCGGCGGCGTGTTCTTTCAGTGGTCCGGAGCTGTTGACTACCGATCTGCATCGGCTCAGGAGTGTCCAATGCTGGAAAGGCCAAGGGAGGAGACCTAGGAATAGAAGCCGTGGGCGGCATAAATCGGGGACGCTGGCGCTCCTGGCGTCTCTCTTGAATGCGCTGATCCACCCAGATGCTGAGGGTAATGAGATCCTCCAAAGAAGAGGGGCGAGCATGAGCTGCCAGATCCTCCTTGAGGGATTCGGACAATCCCTGCCAGTATGCCGCGGAAAGGGCCTCATCATTCCACCGAGTCTCTGCAGCGATTGTGCGGAACTCCACCGCATATCTTGCAGCCGACCTGCGACCCTGGGAGAGATGAAACAAGGAAGAAGCGGCAGTCTCCCTATGTGCTGGCGTATCAAAGACTTGCTGGTATTCTCGCCAAAATCTGGGGTAATCCTGCGTTATTTCTGATCTGTGTTCCCAGAGAGGCGAAGCCCAAGCGAGAGCGTCACACGTCAGCAGGGCGTAGATATAGGCCACATTAGAGCGATGTGTGGGAAACCGAGACGGGGACATCTCAAACTGGACGTCACATTGGTTCAGGAATCCCCGGCAAGTAAGGGGATCTCTGGCATACCGGTTGGGTGGTGGAATACGTGGCTCCGAGACGCCCATAGGTACTGGGGCAGGAGGGGACAGTGCAGCGGGCGGGTCCCGCAGGGAGAGGTTTGAAAGCTGCTGTGCCACAGCCGTTACTTGATCACTCAGGAATTGCCAGTGTTCCATGGACACACCTTGGCACCTCACACACCTCAGGGGGGTCTGCATTTGGTGGGCACTGCATAATGTAACGCTTGACTGCCCGCAGACCTGGCCAGTCCCCAGTACTGAGGTGGGTAAGGTTATAACACGCACCCACAGCAGTGAGGGCGTGCCCGGAGTGTGGTATGATATGTTGCCGGGTCTGATGAGAAAGGGTTAGCCTGATACTTGCCGCGTCCGGGGTGCCAGAGGTCCAAAGGTAAAGATCCGAAAGCCGTAGGTCAAGGACAGGAGAGAACAGAGTAGTGAGGTCCAAAGCCGAGTCCAGGGAGTAGCGAGGTACACGAAGTCTAACGAGAGCCGAGATCAAATCCAAGGGTATCAAACGAGGGCAGGGACTGGAGCGAGAGCTGCAACACAAAAGAGAGCCAGGCATAGACCTTCGTATTACAAGAGCCACAGGAAAACTATGCAGAGCGAGGAAGGAGAGGGCAGACAGGAACTATAAATGTTGGAGAACCAATGGGAGCAAGAGGCGGAGCGGGGGCTTGACTGAGAGGTCACAGGGATAGGTTAGGATGCCTGGTGTGGTGTTCCCTAGTGGGAATAGCCTCCAGCTGATGGGAGGTTGAGCCAAGGCTGCAGGAGGAGTGTAGAAGAGGACGGGTGCGCGCGCACCCTGTAACACTCACGCGCACGCGCCCCTGCAGCGTGTGGGCGGAGGAGGCGTGTGCCGTGGAGGAGCGGCGCCCGACCGGAGCGGGTAAGGAACTGGCGGGAAGGGGGCCTGGGATGAGCGGCAGTACAGGGAGCCGGGGACCCGCTGTAAGGCGCGTGTCCCCCGATCCCTTACAGCAGGCCTGCACAACATACGGCCCGCGAGCCGCATGCGGCCCATCTGGACTCCCTGTGCGGCCCGCGATGCCCCCCGCCCCCCAGCCCGCTCTGCAGACACAGGAGGGAAGGAGCGCCAGCATTTTGACACACTCCCCACCCTTTCCTGAGTCCGCTCTGCCGAGCACTAGCATTGTGATGGCCCCCCCCAACCCCCTCTGCCTATTAGGGAAGGATCGGCAGCAGTTTGATGCAATCCCCTGCAGGCAGAGAGGAGAGAAGGAACAGAGCTGAGGCCGGTCTGACTGCAGAGGGTGGGGGCGGGGTTAGTGACAGCGGAGTCTTATTAGTCAGAGCAGGAAGTGAGGTGCCTGCTGCCAGGGACCAAGATGGCTTCCCCTCCCTCCAGCCATGCTCCACAGTGAAAGGTAGGACACCCCCCCCCCTGCAGCTGCTCCTCAGAGCGTGTGGCAGTGTGGCTGTGACAGTGTATGGCTGTGGCAGTGTGTCAGTGTGGCAGAGTGTCAGTGTGGCAGAGTGTCAGTGTGGCAGAGTGTCAGTGTGGCAGAGTGGTGATGTGAGGTGAGGTGCAGGGGGGGTGAGGTGTGGGGGGGAGGCGAGGTGAGGTGCAGGGGGGGAGGTGCAGGGCGGAGGCGAGGTGAGGTGCAGGGGGGAGGTGTAGTGGGGTGATGTGAGGTGCAGGGGGGAGGTGTAGTGGGGTGATGTGAGGTGCAGGGGGGAGGTGTAGTGGGGTGATGTGAGGTGCAGGGGGGTGATGTGTAGTGGGGTGATGTGAGGTGCAGGGGGTGATGTGTAGTGGGGTGATGTGAGGTGCAGGGGGGTGATGTGTAGTGGGGTGATGTGAGGTGCAGGGGGGTGATGTGAGGTGCAGGGGGGAGAGTGAGGTGAGGTGCAGGGGGGAGAGTGAGGTGAGGTGCAGAGGGGGAGGTGCAGGGGGGTGGGATGTGTGTGGTCTGCAGGGGGGTATTGTGTGTTATGTGGAGGGGGAGTATTGTGTATGGGTGAGAGGGAGAGATGGGGGTGTGAGATAGAGGGTGAGTCTCACAAAGTTTGATGATGAGGGGTGCAGGGGGAGATATATGAAGATGATGAGTGCTGGGGGAGATATGAGGATGATGAGGGGTGCTGGGAGAGATTGATGAGGTGTGCTGGAGGAGATATGTGGATGATGATGATGAGAGCTGCTGGGGGAGATATGATGATGATGATGATGATTGATGATGATAATGATTTTACCCGTGCGGCCCGAATCTGTTTTTTCTTGGAGCAGTTCGGCCCTTCTCGCTTTACAAATTGTGCAGGCCTGCCTTACAGCCTCTTGGTTTCTCCTCTCGGGGAAACCTCTCAGAGTCCGGCAATTTTTGGGGGAAGTGCATTTATTATTATAGATTAGCTTGCGGGTCTATGGAGCTCCTCTTCTACCCGACCATGCGAGTGACGTCACCGGAAGGCCCCCCTTTATTCCCACTTTTAACTAGCAAAACATCTAAAAATGAAACTTGTATTTCGCTCCAATTTTTTGTGAATCTTTCAGGGGTTTCTAGTGCATCTAACTAATCAAAAAATTCCAACAGTTCGTTAGATGTTCCTTCCCATAGGAAGAACAAATCGTCAATATAACGACAGTAGTAAAGCATTTTAGAGAAAACGTGAGTCATAAATATTTCTTTTTTCAAAATCAGCCATGAATAAATTGGCATATCAGGGTGCCACATTACTCCCCATTGCCGTCCCTGCTATTTGTAAATAAAAATCCTTTTCAAAGCGAAAATAATTTTTGTATAGGATGAAATGCAGCAGTAACAAAATATAATCAACTGGAGGTCAACCAGTTATTTTCATATTGATTTATTGTGGAGTGCAGCATCATCCTACTGCTTTGCAACTATACTGGTTCCCAGCTTAAAACATGTCCTGGCATATGCAACAATGTACACCAAGCATGTCAAACTCAAAGGCTAACATGGGCCAAATAAACAAGGTTTAAGTTTAGGTGGGCCGCAAAAAAACAAAAACTTCAATTTTCCTAGAAACGTAGGTTTATTTAGAAAAGTACAGTATAAAAAAAAAAGAACGATAAAATTAATGTTTTCTTCCTGACACTTGGCATCTCTGACTCTCTCTCTCTCTCTGACTCTCCCTCTCCCTCTCTCTGACTCTCTCTCTCCCTCTCCCTGACACTCTCTCTTTCCCTCTCCCTGACACACTCTCTCTCCCTCTCCCTGACAGTCTCCCTCTCCCTGACACTCTCACTCTCCCTCTCCCTGACACTCTCCCTCTCCATGACACTCTCACTCTCCCTGACACTCTCACTCTCCCTGACACTCTCACTCTCCCTGACACTCTCACTCTCCCTCTCCGACACTCTCCCTCTCCCTGACACTCTCCCTCTCCCTGACACTCTCCCTCTCCCTGACACTCTCCCTCTCCCTGACACTCTCCCTCTCCCTGACACTCTCCCTCTCCCTGACACTCACTCTCCCTGACACTCACTCTCCCTGACACTCACTCTCCCTGACACTCTCCCTCTCCCTGACACTCTCCCTCTCCCTGACACTCTCTCTCTCCCTGACACACTCCCTCTCCCTGACACTCTCCCTCTCCCTGACACTCTCCCTCTCCCTGACACTCTCCCTCTCCCTGACACTCTCCCTCGCCCTGACACTCTCCCTGACGCTCTCCCTCTCCCTGACACTCTCCCTCTCCCTGACACTCTCCCTCTCCCTGACACTCCCTCTCCCTGACACTCTCTCCCTCTCCCTGACCCTCTCTCCCTCTCCCTGACACTCTCCCTGACACTCTCTCCTCCCTGACCCTCTCTCCCTCTCCCTGACCTTCTCTCCCTCCCTGACACTCTCTCCCTCTCCCTGACCCTCTCTCCCTCTCCCTGACCCTCTCTCCCTCTCCCTGACACTCTCTCCCTCTCCCTGACCCTCTCTCCCTCTCCCTGACCCTCTCTCCCTCTCCCTGACCCTCTCTCCCTCTCCCTGACCCTCTCTCCCTGACCCTCTCTCCTTCTCCTTGACTCTCTCCTTCTCCTTGACTCTCTCTCCCTCTCCTTGACTCTCCCTCTCTGTCCCCCTCTCCCTCTCTGGCCCCCTCTCCATCTCTGTCCCCCTCTCACTCTCTGTCCCCCTCTCCCTCTCTGTCCCCCTCTCCCTCTCTGTCCCCCTCTTCCTCTCTGTCCCCCTCTCCCTCCGACTCTCTCCCCCTCTCCGACTCTCTCCCTCTCTCTCCCCCTCTCCGACTCTCTCCCTCTCTCTCCCCCTCTCCAACTCTCTCTCAGACACACACACACTCTCTCAGACACACACACACACACTCTCTCAGACACACACATGCACTCTCACACACACACACACACACTCTCATACACACACACACACACACACACTCTCAGACACGCACACACACACACACACACACTCTCTCAGACACACACACACACTCTCTCAGACACACACACACACTCTCTCTCAGGCACACACACACACTCTCAGGCACACACACACACTCTCAGGCACACACACTGTCTCAGACACACTCTCTCTCTCTCTATCTCTCTCTCACAGACACACACTCTCTCTTTCTCTATCTCTCAGACACACTTTCTCTCTCTCTCTCTCTCTCTCACAGACACACACTCTCTCTCTCCCTATCTCTCTCAGACTCTCTCTCTCTCTCAGACACTCTCTCTCTCAGACACACACTCTCTCAGACACACACTCTCTCTCTCTCTCTCTGACACACTCTCTCTCTCTGACACTCTCTCTCTCAGACACTCTCTCTCAGACACACACTCTCTCTCTCAGACACACACTCTCTCTCTCAGACACACACTCTCTCTCTCAGACACACTCTCTCTCTCTCTCTGACACACACTCTCAGACACTCTCTCTCTCAGACACTCTCTCTCTCAGACACTCTCTCTCAGACACTCTCTCTCAGACACTCTCTCTCTCAGACACTCTCTCTCTCAGACACACTCTCTCTCAGACACGCTCTCACTCTCAGACACACTCTCTCTCAGACACACACTCTCTCAGACACACACTCTCTCAGACACACTCTCTCAGACACACTCTCTCAGACACACACTCTCAGACACTCTCTCTCTCAGACACTCTCTCTCTCAGACACACTCTCAGACACTCTCTCTCTCAGACACTCTCTCTCTCTCAGACACTCTCTCTCTCAGACACTCTCTCTCAGACACTCTCTCTCTCAGACACTCTCTCTCTCAGACACTCTCTCTCTCTCAGACACTCTCTCTCTCAGACACTCTCTCTCAGACACACTCTCTCTCTCAGACACACTCTCTCTCTCAGACACACACTCTCTCTCGCAGACACACACTCTCTCTCGCAGACACACACACTCTCTCTCAGACACACACTCTCTCTCGCAGACACACACACTCTCTCTGACACACACTCTCTCAGACACACACTCTCTCTCTCTCTGACACACACTCTCTGACACACTCTCTCTCTCTCTGACACTCTCTCTCTGACACACTCTCTCTCTCTGACACACTCTCTCTCTATCTGACACACTCTCTCTCTGACACACTCTCTCTCTCTGACACACTATCTCTCTCAGACACACCCTCTCTCTCAGACACACTCTCACATTATAGCATGGTCCTCTGGGGCCACCCGCAACCACCGCGTTATAAATGGGGTCGCGGAAAAAAAATGGCCGCCGAATTAAAAAAAATAAATGTTGTGGTGATACCGCATCCGCTGGAGGGGGAAAGCTGAGAACTCTCCATGCGTTCCCAGACCCGGTGGGGAAGCGGCAACAGCACACAGCACTTACCCGGCATCTGGCAGCTCTTCTCCCTGTCTCTGCTTCCTGCTTTCGTCTTGCGAGAGCAAGCTCCCTTAAAGAGACAGTGTGTCTGTGTGTCTGTGTGTCTGTGTGTCTGTGTGTCTGTGTGTCTGTGTGTCTGTGTGTGTGTATTTGACTGTGTGAGACTCTGTGTGTGTCAGTGTGTGCAGTGTGCTGTGAGTGTGTGCAGTGTGCTATGAGTGTGTGCAGTGTGCTGTGAGTGTGTGCAGTGTGCTGTGAGTGTATGCAGTGTGCTGTGAATGTATGCAGTGTGCTTTGAGTGTGTGCTATGAGTGTATGCAGTGTAGTGTACTGTGTGTGTGTGTGTGTGTGTGTGTGTGTGTGTGTGTGTGTGTGTGTGTGTGTGTGTGTGTGTGTGTGCAGTGTGGTGTGCAGTATGTGTGTGCAGTGTGCTGTGAGTGTATGCAGTGTGCTGTGAATGTATGCAGTGTGCACTGAGTGTGTGCAGTGTGTGCAAAAAAAAACGTAATTTTTTTTTTAAATTCGGGGTTCACGCTCAAACCGCGTTATAAGCGGATCTGCGACATAGCGGATCGCGCTATAACGGGGTTGAGCTGTATATATATATATATATATATATATATATATATATGAAAAAGAAAAGAAAAAAACAGGCGCACACCTAGTGCATTAAAGTATAACAATGTAGTTTATAGAACAATAAAAACAGTCAAATGCCCACTCACAAAAGTACACGGTAAATAAGCAGGTATGAGATAGGCTCTCATAAGCCAATACTGCCGTCCAATTCAGCAATGTTGTCCTTCTCCTGTGTGCTCTCCGCGTGGTTTCCTGCAACCGGAAGTGACGTCCACCCGGTCGGGTGCCCCGCACAGGAAATCCCTCCGGAAACCAGCACCCTCAGCTCCCTGCTTCTGGTCGGTACACCACCGGGGGAAAAAAGGATCCAAACTTAGGATTCTTTCATCCTTTCTTCCCCCGGTGGTGTACCGACCAGAAGCAGGGAGCTGAGGGTGCTGGTTCCCGGAGGGATTTCCTGTGCGGGGCACCCGACCGGGTGGACGTCACTTCCGGTTGCAGGAAACCACGCGGAAAGCACACAGGAGAAGGACAACATTGCTGAATCGGACGGCAGTATTGGCTTATGAGAGCCTATCTCATACCTGCTTATTTACCGTGTACTTTTGTGAGTGGGCATTTGACTGTTTTTATTGTTCTATACTTTAATGCACTAGGTGTGCGCCTGTTTTTTTCTTTTCTTTTTCATAGGTATCAACAGGGAGTAGTGATCCCTTTGAAACGGGCTGCCTTTTACCTGGATGAGCCATTTTGGAACAGGACTCTGTGTTTTTTAAGGTTTTTTAAAGGTTTTGAATCCATTGGTTTTTAATTCATTTATTTTTTAATATATTTGGGTATTTTTTTTAGTAATTATTTTAGTACATTTTTTAAATTAAAGTATTAGTACATTGCTATTGATTTTATAAACGTAAAATCCTTAGAATACATAGGTTTTTTAATATATATACTTATTTTTGCCACCCCATTGGATGTATTTCACAGTTAGGTATACTTAATCACAGTTTGTTAGGTTACAATAGAGGCGCTACTTCGGTTTTTTTGTTCTGTTTTGATATATATATATATATATATATATATGTCGACAAATCACCCAAAAATCTACTTGCCGAACCAAAAAAATCTACTCGTCACTTAGCCCCGCCCCCAACCCTGTTTTTTAAAAAAAAATTGAATCAATTCCTAGTAAGAAAATCATTTGTTTTTGACATAACAGTTTATTTATTGTATTACATTTATACTTTACTACAATTAGTCCTTGTTTACTCTGACAAACCCCATTGACATTGCAAATGCATTCAATGATTACTTTGTGGGGTGTGCCACTAACGTATTAGCGAAATGCAGCCCAAACCACAAACCTGAATCTCATCCTGGGAGTGCCCACATAGCCCCACCCCCTCCCAACACTGCCCACAATTTTCAATTTGGCCCAGTATCTGAAGAGGAGATTACACAAGCGCCCCTCAAACTAAAACTTAGCAGCCAATGCGGACATGACTTACTACAATCTAGATTTCTACGACTTGGTGCCCCAGCCATTGCCAAACCAATTTCTTCCATAGTCAACTCTATCCTGTCTGCAGGCCATATCCCTAAGACCTGGAAAACTGCCAGAGTTGTCCCAATCTTCAAAAGTGGGGACAAAAACACTGTCTCAAACTACAGGCCAATCTCACTTCTCCCAATCCTATCCAAAGTCATGGAAAAATGTGTCCACTCCCAATTAAGCGATTACTATACCAAGACAAATTTCCCTAGCCAATTCTAATCTGGCTTTCATCCCAAACACTCCACCGTAACTACCCTGCTAAAAGTTTGCAATGAAATCCATTGTGTAATGGAACGGGGACAACTCACTGGTGCAGTATTCCTAGATTTTGCAAAGGCTATTGATACAGTTGATCATGCTATCCTGCTTAACAAACTCCAGAGCTCTGGAATAGGGAAGCATGCTTTAAACTGGTTTCAGTCCTACCTATCAGGAAGATCCCAACATGTGTCCATCGCAGTCTCTAACTCCAACCCCCTGGATATCACCTGTGGTGTCCCACAAGGCTCTGTTCTGGGGGCCCTACTCTTCTCAGTGTTCATTAATGATCTTCCCACAGCTTGTAAGGAAGCCTCAATACACATGTATGCAGATGACACAATTCCTATTTTCACACAGCCATAGCCTCTCTGACCTTCAACACATACTTCAGTCTGACTTTTTGAGACTCGAAAACTGGATTTCCCAAAACAAACTGTTTTTAAACACTGACAAGACTGTAACAATGGTATTTGGGACCAATACTTAATTTTTAAAGCTTCCAGCGACTAAGCTCCAGATTAGAACCAACGCTAACACCACCCTAACCCCTGTCACTAGTTTTAAATACCTGGGCTTATGGTTTGACTCCCACTTAACATTCGGAATGCACATTGATACCCTAACAACCAAGACCTATGCCAAACTAGGGGTACTTTACAGGAACAAATCCTCCCTAAGTCTCCTGGTCAGAAAGCGTATCGCACAGCAGATGCTAATGCCAATTATTGACTATGGAGACATAGTATATGGCACGGCACCTCAAACTCACCTTAGCAAACTTGACACCCTCTAAAATTCAATTTGTCGTTTTGTTCTCCAATGCAACTACAACACACATCACTGCGAAATGCTCAAAGAACTAGATTGGTCATCACTAGAGTCTAGGCGCAAAGTTCACCTTTCCTGTCTTGCCTTTAAATTCTTTATGGGCAAGCTACCCAGCTATCTGAACAAGCTCCTCACCCCTACCACATGCAGCACTTATCACCTGAGATCAGACTCCAAAAGACTGTTCATGGTCCCAAGGCTCAACAAAGTATCTGGACGTTCCTCCTTCTCTTACCGTGCACCCCAAAACTGGAACAACCTACCAGAGACTCTCACATCCACGAACAGGGTTACAGAAAGCGCGCGCACCTGCTCTAGTTACCTGCTGCCCCCACAATCTGGCTCCGCCCCCCGTCGGTTGCAGGCTATAACTCTTGATTACCTCCCTGTTTCCTCCCGTGCTCTCACTGACCTATCCCTGCATGTACCCACTCAAACCTATGCTCCTCCCTTCATCCCTATTGGCCCTCCTTCCCATATAACCCCACTCTGTCTTCTCAGTCCGTGCTCTGCATAGCTTTCCTGTAGCTCCTGTGTGTGCAGTGTCTATGCCTAGCTCCCTTGTCTGTTTCAGCCCTGGTTCCTGTCCCTGTCCCTGCCCCTGTTTGGATTCCTTTGGCTTGAACTTGAACTCTGCTTTGGACTTGACTATGCTGCTTTCTCCTGCCCTTGAACCCTGGCTTTCGGACATCACTACCCTGCTCTCTCCTACCCCTGAACTCTGGCACTTGGACATTACTCTCCGACCTCTGGCACCCCGGACTCAGCAAGTATTACGTTAACCCTTACTCACCAGGCCCGGTAACGCTACTACCACACTCCGGGCACGCCGTCACTGCTGTGGGTGCGTGTTATACCCTTACCCACCTCAGTACTGGGGACTGGCCAGGTCTGCGGGCATACAGGCGTTACATTAACCCAGTTAATACCGCTAGCAAGAATATGGGCAAAGAGGCAGTATGTTTAGGGTCATTGTCCTGGTTGAAACTGACCTGATGGGAAATTAAGCCTAATGTATTCAACAATCAGAGGGACTAATTTCTCTTGGTAAAATACGTTATCCATGATTCCTGGAACAAGAAAAGAAAAATGTAACAGGGTACCAAATACTGTACACTACAGTTGTACAGTGCATAAGGCCTTATTTTACCCTCAAAGATGATGAAAATCCTGGTCCACGTCTAGAGATCGCACCCCACACATGCATCTTTACTGGGTGCTTTGGACGTGGCTTCAGAGATAGGCGTCCTTTTTTGTGGAATACAAAAGTGGCAAATCTCTCAAGAGCTACAGTTTGTCTCGTCAGTAAAGATGACATCCTGAAAAGTCTCGCCACTTTCGATCCATACCCGTGCCTGGTCCACTCTTTTGGTCTTGTTGGCGTCCTTTAACATAGGACACGCTCTGTAATGACAAGGAATAATTTAACAGGGGACTTATCCCTGTTCAAAAATGTGCCTCCAATCCAGCAGTGTGGTGGTTAACTGCTGGTAGACAATTAACCACACCACCTGGATGATTACAGGTGTCAGAAAAAGCCTGCCTATGAGACAGGAAGGGAGATTCTTCCTGAGCTCGCACGTGAGCTGAGCTGACCTAGGAAGCAGAAAGACAGAGTTCCCTAGTCCACAACTGGGCTGACCTGTGGAACAGTAAAGCAATAGGGGGGGCCCCTGCTACTGCCTCAGACTAGTGATCAGTGAACGGTGCTTTGGGTATATGCACAATAGAAGGTGGGGTAGAGATAGAACCCAAATACAGCACTCAGGTTCACGCTCTGTGTGTAAAGTGGATGATTTAAAACATAACTTTATTAACTGTACCAAATATATAAAATAATGGGTGTTAAAAACTGACTGGAGCTATAAGTCCTTACTTACCTTATAAGTACTGTGACTGATTATCAGCAACTTACCAGTTATTTGTTACTTTGTGAGTACACAACTTAATATCTAGTCTTACCAAGTTTGCCATAGGCGATTGCGGCCATTAGTACTTACCTTAGAGCCAGTGAGTATAGATTGGCTAGATCTTCATTAGGATTTATGTTTAGTGTGCTACCTGTATTTCACAGAACACACCTACACTCTAGACCCTAAACCTATACGGTTCTAGTATTGAAGGTCATTATTCCTTCAGGTCGTCAGTTTTTAACACCCATTATTTTATATATTTGGTACAGTTAATAAAGTTATGTTTTAAATCATCCACTTTACACACAGAGCGTGAACCTGAGTGCTGTATTTGGGTTCTATCTCTACCCCACCTTCTGACCTGTGGAACAAACAGATGTCTTGAGCTGCAAGCTGACAACAAGACAAAGGGGACAAGATTCTAAACCTGGATCCTGACATTACCTTAGCACACAAGGGTGCTGACACCAGGAGAACAGAGAAGTCTTCCCCTACCAAGAGACAGATAAGACTTTTCTTATAAGACTGTTTTCTGTATCCATATATAAATGTCTCTATGATTTGGGCTGGTGAATCGCTGGGCTAACCACGCAGTTAAAGAGGGCTGGACTGCAAGTGTAAATATAATCCAAAGTGGAGCAGATTTTGTTTGCAGATTTTCACATGTTTGCTGTGTTTAAAGGGACAGGCGCAATAAAGCCTTATTTTAATTTTACCTTAAAACAGTCTCCATTGCGTACCTCTGCACATGTCCTCTTACAAACAGGTACAGTAAAACCACACTTTTAGGTTCACTTAAAATGCACGTGCTCGGCACACACACTTTTTTTCTCCCCCTGTCTTCCCCACCCATGTCACCACAGTATCAATTATACTAAAATCTGGGTTCCTCTGCCCCTGCGCTCTATCAAATGGCTGTCCTGAACTGTCCCAAACCAAAGCTTGTTCTAGAGTAGTGGCTCAGCAGAAACAAACCCCTAAGTATCTAACTGATGGCTAACTCCTCTGTTGGGGCTTGGGATGCGGCTTCAGAGATTGGCGTCCTTTTTTGTGGAATGCAAAAGTGTCAAATCTCTCAAGAGCTACAGTTGTCTCGTCAGTAAAGATGACATCCTGAAAAGTCTCGCCACTTTTGATCCATGCCTGTGCCTGGTCCACTCTTTTGATCTTGTTGGCATCCCTTATCATAGGATACGCTGTAATGACAAGGAACAATGTTACAGGTACAGTAAAACCACACTTTTACCTATTGTCCAGTACTAACTACAGCACAGCACTCTGCATACAGTACTATTGCAATATACTGAACTATATTACTACTGTATACTGTACCATAAAGCATTCACGGGGGTATTACTACTGTATACTGTCGTTTTGTTAGTACTACATTATATGCAATATAAAGTGCAGTACTGTACTTTGTTACAGTAAGACACTTGCTTTACACTTCCATATTTCCAGCCCAATTTGCGTCTCTTCTGTCTGATGCTGGTCTCAGGTGCTGTTATATTGTGAGTTTTCTCCAGAGCAGTCTTGACTCTTGCTGCGCACCGCTCATCATTATCTTCACTGATTTGGTCCACCAGAAGCGGTGTCATCCTACAGTGTAAAGGAAAACAGAACAATTTGTTACAGTATGCCCCAAATTTTCACTCAATTAATTACAAGTTAATGTTGTATTACCTGAATAACAGGCAATAGTTTGTAATATGCAACATCCATTTGAACAGTTTTACAATAAAGGATCACTGCAGTATCTACTGTAAATAACATGGGTGTGTGTCTGAGATATTTCCATAAGCAGTATGCAAAGCAGACCAAGCCTAGCAAAAGGTGAAGGTTTTCAATAGTATAACCCCCCCCCCGCAAAAAAAAAATGAACTATGCCACCTCATACATGTATACAGTAGAAATAAAAATTAAGTGGTTTTAAGAATCTTTAATATTTTATCAATTTTTAAACATACATACAAGACGTTTTTAGAGTAATAGGACAATTTTTTCTCTAAAATAATTGCTAGAAAAAAAGTAATGTAAAACACACTACAGTCATGCATTTTACCAGTACAGTACAGTAAAGAAAACAAAAATACTTTCTCTGTTGTGACTGGGGGACTCCGCTTTACACTTTTTTGCCTTGCCATGGCCATGATAGCTTACAGTGCTTTTTGCTAAACCGAGGTCCTAAGTAACTAACCAGCATTGCATCTGTAAAATTCTGTGTCTTTTCTTGTACATATCCTGTATTTTGATGTTGAGATCCTTTGAAATCCTTTTCTTCGATATCGCTGCTTTTAGAAAACAAAAATCAAGCACAGAGGAATGTGTATTCAATGTATATTCAATGTGCATTGAATCAACAAAAGTGATGGTGTATTTATTCTGTAATGTAATGGGCCTCGCTCGACAGGTTTAGTATACAGTACGCCCACTTTTAACACCTGCAGCTTGTGTTGATGCCCGCGAAAAATAGGGACACAGTGTATAAACTGTGACACAAATTGCATAGCCTCCCACACGCTGATCTCTATCTGAACTTGCTCTTGTCCAGATACTGCATTGTGCATTCTTCCGTCTGCATCCATGGATCAACCCCGATTCTACGGACGCAGGAACCTGCTTTCTTCTGCCGTGCCGACCACGAGAAAGTGAAAGGCGGAAGCTGTTTCCAAGCCAAAGCCAAAGGAGAATAAAGAAAACGTTCCAAAGACTCCAAAGGCTAAGAACCTTGGGCCTTCGTATGTGTAGAAGAAAATGGCTGCCTGTAACAAATGGCTGCCTGTTAAGAATCTTGCCTCTAATCCAGCATTGTGCTGGTTAATTGCACACCTGTAATCAACTCCACCTGGCTGATTAGAGCTCTCTGAAATAGTGTCATGTGAGACATACTGTAGGAGGATTCCTTAGTCTCACAATTGGGGGCTGAACCAAGGAAAGACAGATGTCTTGAGCTGCAAAGAGACTGCACGCTGACAGCAAGACAAAGGGGACAAGATTCTAAACCTGGATCCTGACATTGCCTTAGCACACAAGGATGCAGACCCAAGAGAGCAGAGAAGCCTTCCCCTACAGCTACAAGACACAGATAAGATTTTCTTATGAGACTGTTGTATAGCTGTATATATGTATATATATTTGGGCCGGTAAATAGCTTAGCTAACCACCCAGTTTAAAGAGGGCTGAACTACATGTGTAGATAGGTTTTTGTTGGCTTATTTTCATATGTTTTCCTGTGTTAAAGGGACAGGCGCAATAAAGCTTAATTTTAAACAGTCTCCATTGCGTACCTCTGCACACGTCTCTTACACTGCCATATAATCAAATCAAACACTTTGGACGCCTGAAATTGACCCAACACCCACCGAGGAGGACCCTTTGTCCACCGATGTTCTGCTGGGAACCCACAACTCACCTGCTCCAGCACCCATCCACGACGCTGCTCTGCTGGGAACCCCCAGCTCACCTGCTCGAGCACCCATCCACAACGCTGCTCTGCTGGGAACCCCCAGCTGATCAGCTCCAGCACCCATCCACGCAGATTTCAAAGAACTCCTCGCACCAGATCCAACTCGTTCGCCCGCATGCTGAATGGTTTAAGTTGTGTCGAAATCCCTGACAACTCAACGGTGCAAAAGATTTATCTTCTTTTGGAGACCGTGTTCAATATCGATAGGTGTATGGATAAGATGGAGAGGAACATCGCGGGGATCTATTCTTTGCTTGGAGTCCCTGCCCCTGTATGTCTGACGCAGGAGCAGGAGGGTGGCCTGGAGGTGCCTTATTTTACCGTCACGCTTCCAACACCAAGCTCACAAAGGGACCCTCCACGCTCACCCCCTCCGCCTGCAGAATACATGCATGCCCTTCTGTTGGAGATGACAACCCCGGTAAGGCCACGACAAGAGATGACAACCCCGATAAGGCCACGACAGGAGGAAAGCATCCTCCCAGACCATCTACCCTCGCCTCGCCCGTGAGAAATACAAGATCGGAAGTGCTGGTCTAGCCCATAAATAAGCCCTGTTCATCTTTAAACACCACGTCAGTTTTGAGATGTACAGCGAGTGGACTCACAATATAAATTATGAAAGAAATAAAGTTCCGGCAAATTTAAGGAACTCAATTTTGGAAGAAGTTCAGCGTTTATTTTTATTTTTTTTACTTACATTTTTATTAATCGTATTTTCAAAAGTAAGGGAGGGGTACAAAAAGACTAAAGGAAGGGAAAAAATACAATGGTACAGTGTTGCAAATAATCTGATAATAACACATTAGGAAGGAAGGGGGACGGGGGGGACGGGGGGGGAGGGGACAGCATTTGAAACCATACAACATAGTAAATAACAGTTTTAAATACAACATAATTCACTCTGTTCAAAATAATCTAATCTAAATATGGGGATATGCCTGCATGTCGAAACCAAGGAGCCCATGTTTCTGAAAATTGTGAAATGGAACCATTTTAGGTAGGCTGTGAGTTTTTCCATGTAGACTACATGCCAGATTTTGTTATTTATTTGGTTCAAAGATGGGGAAGTAGGTTGTCTCCAAGTTTTTGGCAATTGTGCATTTAGTAGCATTTAAAATTTGGGAGACAACTTTAGCTTCTTTTTGATTATAATTGTCCATTGGCTTTCCCAATAATATATATATTGGGTCTTGGGGCATAGTGATTCCCAGAATCTTCTTATATATTAGGGCAAACACTTACCTCCATGTTTGCTGAATTTTCGCACATGACCAAAATAAATATTTTGTATATTCCCCATTTCGCCGCAACCACGCCAACATAAAGGAGAGACACCTAGGAGAAAAGAGTGTAACCTAGTAGGAGTCATATACCATCTAAATATTAACTTGTAAATATTCTCCTTAATCACAGGAAGAAGTTTTGGAAGCGGCTTGCCAGATGTCTTTCCAGACATTTAGGTCCAAATTGGTGTTCAACTCCTCCTCCCAGGACACCATATATTTATCAGGAGTTTGGCTATTTTTGATGGGGGTCAAACCTGGAAGTAATGCCCCTGATAAGAGGCTGGCGTAAACACCAGTCCTCGTATAGAGTTAACACGTGTGTTTGGTTTGGCTTGTAGATGGATTGAATATAGAGTCTAATTTGGAGAAATCTGAAAAATTCAGAGACAGGAATGTCGTGGCTTGTTTGTAACGAGGCAAATGGAGGGACTTTACCTTTGATGAGAATATCATTAACTCTTAAGAGTCCTTTCTGGACCCAGGGATTAGATTGCTGGTTACCAGCGTAAAAAGGGAGAGAGGGATCTGAAAACAGAGGTTGCATGAGGGATGGGAGATTGGTTAGTTGAAAGCTAGATTTAAGGGAGTCCCAAAGATTACAGGCAAAAGATATCACCGGGTTTTTGTAGGCCTCGACTGGTCAAGATATTTTATTAAGCCAGTGGAGATTCTTAAATTTAAGTGGGGAGCAGATCAGTTCTTCTAGTTCGACCCATCTTTTGTCGGTTGGGTTGGAATGCCAACTAATTAATTGCCCTAATTGTGCAGCTCTGTAGTACTTTTGTAGATTTGGGAGGGCTAAGCCTCCTTCTAACTTAGGTTTATAAAGGATGTCTTTGCGGACTCTGGGATGTCTATTTTGCCATACAAATTTCAGTATTTTCTTTTGAATATTGTTTAGATCCTTCTGGCTCCATTTGCTATTGGAAAAGGGTCAGACAAGGAGTTATTTGTTTTTACTATTGCCGTTGGGACAGAGTATAGCGTGTTTAGGCTGTTTAAAATTTGGGGAGTGAATCCCATTTGTGAGAGCATGGCCTTCATAAACTGCCAGTCCAGTCTATTAAACACTTTTTCTGCGTCTAGTGAAAGTAATAAAGATGGGCGTGTGTTTTTTGTTTAGCTACGTGTATTAAATTCACCCTTCTCCCTGTGTGGTCAAGCGCTTGCCTGCCCAAAACAAAACCAACCTGGTCCGGATGGATCAATCTTGGAAGAATACTGTTTAGTCTAGGGGCCAGAATTTTAGCGTATAATTTTAGATCTGTGTTTAACAGGGAGATAGGTCTGTAGCTGGAGCACATCAGGACTTCTTTTTCATCTTTTGGGATTACAACTATGGTTGCTCGTAGCATATCTCTGGGTGGGGGCAGGCCTAGAAGCATCTCATTAAATATCTTGGTTAAATATGGGAGGAGTATTGTGGAAAATTTCTTATAGTAAAGATTTGAAAATCCATCCGGGCAAGGGGCCTTCCCATTTTTCAAAGATTTAATAGCCTCCAAAATTTCAGGGGGCTCTATAGTTTTTTCAAGATTTATTATATCATTTGGTTCCAGTGTGGGGAGTCAGCATTCTGTTAGAAATTTCTGAATCTTTTGTGCTCTTTTGTTTTTAGCCGAGTCTCCCACTGGGCCAGGCAGGTTTATTTATTTATTTATAAAATATTTTACCAGAAAGTAGTACATTGAGAGTTACCTCTCGTTTTCAAGTATGTCCTGGGCACAGAGTTAAGACAAAGGGTTGTAAAGAGATGTATAATATTCTTTAAAAGCCTCACTTATAACTTTGGGGCTATGGGATATCAATCCATTTTTGGTGTAAATCTTGTGGATTTTAGCTTTAACTTGTTTTTGCTTTAACTTGCGTGCGAGCATTCTTTTTTTTTTTTTTTAACTTGAAATTTTTATTGGTGTATAGTATAGGAACAAATTATACCCTAACAGTAACATATGAAAAAAAAATATATATATAAAATATAAATCCAAATTGATTTATATAATAAAAAACACTGGTACATTGCGTTATGAGTGATAACAAGACAACACAGGACGAGACTAGACTAACTGAGACAACACGCAGCTCACGGAGAATCGTCTGCCATCATATTCATATATTGTATATAGCGTACTGCCGTGGGGGGAGGGGTGGGGGTGACATGGGAGGGAGAGAGTAGTAGTGTGGTAAGGGTGGGCCCATCTCTATGTGTGGGAGGGAATCTCAGGGAGTTGCAGTTTTGGTTGGAGATCTAAACCGCATCCTTTTTGGGTACGTTTCAGAGTCCCCGCTGCCAGGGATCTCTCGTCATATTGTTCATGCTATCAGTGGACTCTGTGTAAAGATAAGGTTTGACCAGCCAAAGGAGAATGCATCTAGAGCTATCAATACCCATATCTTTAGATAATTGTTGCCAGTGTCATTAACTAAGCTTGTTAATTTCTCCATCTGACAAACATGCCAAATCCTGTTATGAATCTTGGAGATGGGAGGGATCTAATTACGTTTCCATACTGCTGCAATCTTGTGTTGTGGTGTTCTATCTTTGGAGTAGATCTAGCAGCTCTCACTATCTCTTCTTTGATACGGAAGTAGTGTAGACGTGTAATCACATCTCGTGGTTTTTGCTGGGTCCAGGCCTCTAGGTCTAGGGAGTCTGTGTGAAATGTCCACCTGGAGTTTGTCCCTTATTTCTGGTAACAAAGACTTAAAAAGCCGGGTGAGATATGCGTCCAGTTGGACATTTTCCATTTCCTCCGGAACTCCTCTGATCCGCAAATTATTGCGTCTTGACCGGTTCTCTGTGTACGCCAATTTTTCAAAAATTATTTTGACTTGATTTTTAGTTCGTGGATTTCTTGACCTTGGGTTTCCTGAGCAAGGGCGGTAGTGTCCACTTTTTCCTCCAAGTTCACGATGTGGTCTCCAATGGACGCTATCTCCTCTCTGATACTATGACAAATACTCTGTATCTCAGAGTGAAAGGAGCTTTTGATGTCTTGGACAAATATCAGCATTTCTTTGCGAGTAAGTGGGGTATCTACCTCCTCTTCAGAGTCTGGTTCTGGCTCTGCGTCTTCACCTACGAGAGACGCTTCTGAATCTTTGGCTTCTGTATTTGTTTTTTTAAAGAAGAGGGCAGCCTCCCGTGTTTTTTTTTTGTTGTTTGGTGGGTGGCATATTTGGCGTTGTTGGTCATTTTTATATTTATAATTGGAGCCGAGTTTGTTTGGGTGATGTAAGTTTCTTTTTATTTATTTTTTCCTTTTTACATTGACGTAAGCCCCCTCATTTCTGAGGTGTCACGATCATTCACATATTTTTTGTATTTCCACTTTCTCCCCCCCCCCCCCCCCTGGGAGGTTGAACCTTTATACCCTGGTATTTTCCCTCTATTCAGGGCTACCCTCAGGAGTTGCGCTTGGCCCAGCGGTCTCTTTAGCTGGAGAGGGTGTTGAAAAAACTCTCACACTTCTTTATGTGCAGCTTTTAACGTTCTGTGGGATATATTTCCCCCCCTCACAGCCCCACAGCTGAGGTTGCCCGTGTATCCAAATCCTTGGGGGAAAGCACCCGGTCTGTCCCGCAGCCGCCGTGCGACTGACAGGAGAGTTTGGCGCCTTACCCTCTTTTATGTTATTGAGGGTGTGAGCATTTGTAGGTTCCCATTAGGAGTCTTATGAAGTTTTAATGCTGACCCCTGCTCCCCCCTTCTTCCCTGTTTTCTCTGTCTTTTGAGGGATCTAGGAAAGATCCCATAGGGGGTCTGAGAAGGTGGTCCTAACAACATTTACCACTGCGGATTCACTAAGGAGAAAAGAAGATTACCCACCAATTCCATCCATAGTTAGTGCCTGAGGTTTGTTCTTTGTTCTGTGCTTCTGATAAATCCACTACCTGTAGTGTATTTCGTGTCGATTGTCATTCTTTCTGTGTCCCTGAGATTCTCTGATTGTGTCATGGATTTGCTAAATGCTCTTTCTACTGCTAATTTAGAGTGTTTTTTTGTATTAGCTATCTCAATCAAATCAATAATTCGTCTGGTATTGTCTGCTGCCTGCCTGCCTACCCTTAATAAATCCCACTTGCTCAAGATGGATAAGTCTAGGCAGGATATGACTCAATCTATTAGCCAGCGTTTGAGTAAATTTTGATATCTGAATTTATCAACGAGATTGGTCTATATCTTTTGCAGTCTTTTGGATCCTTATCTTGTTTGTAAATTAATTAAATAGATGCTTGAAGCATCTGCTCTGGGAATGAAGCACCCGCAAGCACTGCATTGAACATGCGCAGAAGGTGTGTGTGGGGGGGGGGTTATAAGTCTATAAATATTTTATTGTATAAATTAGAAAACCTATCAGGACCTGGCGCTTTGGATGGTTTTAGTTCCTTAATGACTTGTGTTCATTCTTCTAAAGTGAAATCTTGTTGTTGCCCTTCTTAATTCTATTGGCTAACAGGGTATCTGGCTTGTTGGCTTTTTCAAAAAAACTTCCTTAGACCAGCTCATGGAATTCTCAGCCTGAAAGGTCAAGAGCATATTTAATCTCTATTCTGATATCTTTCAACTCTTTTAAAGGTGTAAGGCCACCTGTTTCATTTATGTAGGGCAGAGCTCTTTTCATTTTGCTTGAAGTTTGAACAATTTTGCCTCTTCTTTTTTCCTTTCTGCAGCAATACTAATAAGGGTGCCTCTTATTGTGGCCTTATGGCTTCCCACAGAGTGATGTGGGAATCCACACTACCTAGATGTGTTCTGAAAAATTGGTCAATCTCTGTATTAACCTTCTGAAACACCTCTGGGATTTTTATAATTGAATCATTTAGTTTCCAATTTGCTAGAGCAGGGGTGGGCAAACTACTTTTCAATGTAGCCACAGGTGTGGCGAATTAGAAGTGAAAATAGCCACACCATGTAAAAATTGAAGTATTATGTTGCGCATGTGAAAACAAGTTTATAAATTCCCAGGCCCGCTCTATAGTGTGTGCGCGCGTGCCTGTGCGAACGCGCGTGCACGTGACACATGCTTCTTGTGTGTATGCTGTGAGCGAGTGAGATACTGTGTGTACAGTATGTGTGTGTTATAAATACGTTTGAAATAAATAAATTAATACTTTAATAAATTATTTATTAACATTGTACATGCGTACATACACACACATACACACACATTTCAGCGGCAGTAGCAGCACGAAATCTTTCTTGTCCTCATCTTCCCCCGTCGGCTGGTTACACGCTCACTACCGTGCGCACGCGCGGCACCATTATAGAAAGGCTGACTAACCTCAGCCAACTATAACTGCCATGAGCACGCACGGCGCAGCAAGCGCACGCACTATAGAACGGCCCTCAGACCGCAAACTCCCTCATCCTCTCGCCCCCCATCATCCTCCTCTCATGCCACCACCACTACCATCATCATCATCTCCTCACCCCAATCATCATCTCATTTAATCCCTCCTCATCTCGCCCAGCACCCTTTCCTCTCCCAGCACCCCTGTCCTGCCCCCAGCACCCTTGTCTTGCCCCCAGCACCCTTGTCCTGCCCCCAGCACCCTTGTCCTGCCCCCAGCACTCTTGTCCTCCCCTCCAGCACCCTTATTCTGCCCCCAGCACCCTTGTCCTGCCCCCAGCACCCTTGTTCTGCCCCCAGCACCCTTGTCCTCCCCCCAGCACCCTTGTCGTGCCCCCAGCACCATTGATCTCCCCCAGCACCCTTGTCCTGCCCCCAGCACCCTTGATTTCCCCCAGCACCCTTGTTCTCACCCCAGCACCCTTGTCCTGCCCCCAGCACCCTTGTCCTGCCCCCAGCACCCTTGTCCTGCCCCAAGTACCCTTGTCCTGCCCCCAGCACCCTTGATCTCTCCCAGCACCCTTGTCCTGCCCCCAGCACCCTTGATCTCCCCCAGCACTCTTGTTCTCCCCCAGCACCCTTGTCCTTCCCCAAGCCCCTTTCAGAAGTCCCCCTCATCATCAGTCCCCCTCCCCCATTCCTACCAGATCGCGGCACAGAGGCGATGGAGGCAGTGGTGGCGGGAGGGGGGGAGGAGGGAAGCGCAGCAGCACGTCAACTTCAGCTGGAGCCGGCTCGGAGGGGAGCGCGGTAGCGCATCAACTTCTGAAGCCGGATCAGAGGGGAGGTATCACGCGCATTCGGAGCCCTGGAGCGGGTGCGTGCGCATTCGGAGCCCTGGAGCGGGCGCGTGCGTTACGTGCTGGAGAGCGTGCGCATGGCACGCATGTGCTGAAGCGGCCAGGGGTGAGGGAGGGGAGCGCGTCACACCGCTGGAGCGCGCTCCTTCCCTACCAGGGGAGGAGAAGGGGGTGGGGGCACACAAAGAAGTCCTGGCGGCCGTTTGTCACAGTTTCAGTGCCAATTCGCCACAAGTGGCGAATGGCGACAGGGTTGCCCACCCTGGGTCTAGAGTAAATAGGAAGCACCGTAAGTCTATTGATGCGTGATTTGACCATGAAATATCATGGATCCTCATAGAGATCGTCTTTGGGACCAGTCTGTGTGATACAAGGAAGTAATCTATTCTGTTGTAACTGGACTGCGGATTTGAGTAAAACGTATATCCTTTTTCTGTAGTATGTAATTCCCTCCATAGGTCTGTCAATAGATTATCCCGCAACCCTTTGATAAGTGTGTCCGTGCCTCTATTTCTGTTGCTTTCAACTGTCGTAGATCTATCTTGGCCAGGGTCTTGGGCTTTGTTGAAATCACTGTATAGGGAGAGGGGGATTGGCCCGGTATTAAAGGGGTTGCACCCCATATGGCCACCCCCTGACCTCACGGTCCAGGAATGTGGTTTTTACCTTGCTGCAACATCCAAATGTGTATTCCCGTTATGTATTGTCACCATGTCAGTGTCTGCACCACACACACACTGGGATCCATCCGGGAGGAGAAGGGTTAATAGTTAGGAAGTGGTTGTATTCATGCAAAATGTATGTTGTTCTCAAATAAAAAAATTGATTAAAAAAAAAATAGTTAGGAAGTGATTATAGCCATTTGTTCCATGTTCCCGCCTTTTCAGGCTCCATTTTGCAGTGTCCCATAGGTCGCCATTGCAGCTCCATTCATTCCAATGGCGGATCTGGCGGTTTTGGCCCGTTTCCATCGAAGACCAGCAGGTGGCGTCCGAGAGGAGTGGCGGCGGTTTCCCATTGTAAGTCAATGGGCCCATTGACTTCAATGGGGATTCCTCGACGCCGATCTCCAGGAACGGGTTGGCAGCCATCCAAACCGCAGAAGCAGATACAATGTCAGAAAAAGAGCTTTCATCACATTAGTTCAAGGTCAACGACAAGTGGCGTGGGAACCTTAGGTTCTAGGGCACCCAGAAATAAAATTATTTTTGCCCCTAGCTCCTAGGCACCCCCACACTCGACCACCACCGGGTCCGCAAATCAAGGACCCCCGTAAAGGGTCGCGCGCGGTGAGAGGGACGCGCCATTGACTCCAATGGCGGAGAAAAGAACAGCGCGAGAAAACGGCTAAGTCCGAAACCATAAAGTGTGGAAGCCCATATCTCCGGTTCTGGGAGGACCAGAGGGCTGGGATTTGGATCGCATGTAGTCACTGTTCCGGCATGACTGCATGGCCATTTCCAGCCCTCTCCGACCAACCAGACTGAGTGTGGGCAACTGTAAAGGTTGGTGATTTTCCCCATAGACTCCAATGGCGGCGTTACTCCATTGAAAGGCTATGGCGGAGAAGACCCATAGACTTCAATGACGGAGTTGCCCTATTGAAAGTCTATGGCGGCGGAACCCATTGACTTCAACGGCGGAGTTGCTCCATTGAAAGCCCATAGCGGCGGAGCCCGTTGATTTCAATGGGAAAAGAGTGAAAAGCAGAGATTCATTTTAAAGCGGACAATCCTGTGTTAAAGAAATAAAAGTTTTAAACTGCATTTGTGTATCTCCGGTCTGGAAGGTCGCAGCGAGCTGAAACTTGGCCACCATGGAGAGTCACTCCCGGCATGAGGGACTGGCCGGTTTCAGCCCGCTCGGCCCAACAGAACGGATTATTTTAATGTCTTAATATTAAAAACTGTATTGAATCTCAAAGCGGGGATAAAAGCCCGCAAAGATTCCTGCAATCTGTGGAATGTAAATGCTCAGGGGGGCGACCTATTGTCTACAACAGACCCCCTGATCAAAGGCTCAGCCACCCTAGCTGTACACATTAGGGCGGGGAACTGCAGGGCTTTTGTGGTCTGTGAGTGCTATAACTCACACCTACAAACAAAGACTTTCCTGACCAGATCCCCATATGGTAACTTGTCGGCGCCCTGACTTTTGTGTGGGGCTAAAGAAATGAGACCCCCAGGGCCTGAAGTACGCATGTGCCAACTAGCTGGGGGGCATGGGTTATTAATGTTCCCACGTTAGAGATTGGGTGCAGGTAATTGTTCTCCAATAGCCTGCACTCAATGATAGATATAGGACTGGAATTGCATATAAACTGATGTCAGCCCTATGGGCCTTATTCAGAAAGCCTCGATAAGGCCCTTATCGACCAAACTGGCTACTCGTATTCAGATAAGTGCTCGATAACGGCCTGTATCGATGCAAAATTGTATCGCTATCCGAAATTCGCCGACTGAGCAGCGACCAGCCCCTTGTCGACCATTTTCGGATGGTTGATAAACTCGCGCAATTCAGAGACCCGCGAGTCGGCTGTCGCGGCATATCGCAGCCCATCGCAGCCCTAAAAGGTGGTCTTCTCCCCAAATCCAATTCACCACAAAACTTTTGGTAAATTGGTGGGGAGATGGCCTCGATGAGAAGCGATGTCTCGGGAATTAGAAAAAATCAGGCCCCTTTCCTGTCTCGGATTGATGCTGATAGCCATTAATAGCAGCTCCGGACCCCCCCGGCATGCATCAGAGGCAGGAAACATGCATGTACAGCAACTTCATTACCTTAGCGGCTAACCGCTAAGGCAATGAAGGGGTTAAATACCCGTGCCAAGCTTACTGTAAGAAACATACTGTACAATACAATACAATACAGTGGCTAGTGGGGGTGGGTGAAGGGGGAATTTGGCCCTTAGTGGCTGTTTAGGCCTTGCGGGGATTGGCTGGCATCATTCCCTTTAACATGACGTCACTAAATCCAAGATGGCCGCTGTGTCACAAGGTAGTTCAGCCAATCAGAGTGTGGAATTTGTTCCCACGATCTGATTGGCTGAAATACCATCTGACGCCGGCTTCGTGACATCATCTTAAAGGCAAATGAAGCACAGCCATTCTGATTGGCTGGCATCATTCCTTTTTAAGTGACGTCACAGCAAAAAAAAAAAAATTAAAGTCTGCACATGGTTTTAACAGCCAATCAGGTGGCTGTTAACCATTTTGAGGGTAAATGTGACGTCACAAGCCATATTTAAGGCCGTGACGCCTCATTTGAGCCCAAGAAGCCGACGAGACAGCATCGGCTTGGATTTAACATGGGGTATTTTGGATTGACTGATGAAGAAAGATAAAGAAGAACAAGAAATGGTTACAGATGAAGATAGAAGAAGGTGATTAAAGAAAGAAAAAAGAAGATTGGGGTACCTGAGCCGGATCTCCATGGCGGATGGCATCGGATGCTGTTGGAGGCCTTCCAGGTACGTGAGCTTCCTGTTTCCCCGGGAGTCGGAGGGCTACTGCTTCTAATGGTAAGTAATATATTCAATGTTTGTAAATGTCTCTTTTTACAGGTTTAATCTTTGGATGTGTTTTTTGATTTTTTTGGGGGAGGCACATTGACTGATAATATATTAATTGGTACCTCTTTAGGGTACAGATTAATACATTATTATGACAATATTTGGGGGGCAATTCTCGCTTGGTATTGGTGTTGCTTTTTGGCATTTCATGTATTATGTGGATGTGATTGTTTTTTCATGCTTAATGTCATTAAAGGTTTGCGATTGGTGTTCGTTTGTATTTAATGTTATATTATGTTAGCTAATGTGTTTTATGGTTACTTCAGAGATTGTTAGAATTTCTTTCTATTTAACTGTTTAAATTCATTAATGTTGGAGTAATTCATTGTTTTCATTGGTTAGTGTTACTATTCATTTTGAGTTGTTTCGGAATTAATTGTTTAGATTGGTTAATGGTTTAAATAATTCATTGTTGATGTTGCTATTGATTGTGTTGATTGTATTAGCTGGCTACTGTTTGTATTTAGTGACGTGTGAATTTTTGGAGTTTAGTTACATTTTATTATTGTGTGTCTTGTGTATTAATTTATTGTCATTAGGGTGCCCATTGAGTGCTATAGAGGCTTATCATGCCCATATTATTATTATATGGGTATGATGTACCACTATACTACTCAATGGGTATAGGGTGGGTATAGTCAGTCAGGGTGGGTGCTTAGGCCTCCCGGGTTGGTATCGGGTCAGGGTGGGTTAACCCCTTAATGACTATAGCGGTTAGTAACCGCTAAGGTGATTAAGGGGTTAGGGGCCATTAGCATGTATTTATTTTGTATATATGCTTTCTGGCAACGGAGGACAGAGGGACCTGCTGTTGTGGTAAGTATAACTTTATTTATTTACTTTATTTATGTATGCTAATGCAGTGTTTAATAATGGGCAAATAATCTATTATCCATATCTGGATAATAGTTATTTTGTCCATTACTGTATGGGTTTGGGCGGAAGGGGGGGCGTGTATTGATGTTTTTTTAAATATTAATATACATTTCTTTAATAGTGTAGAGGTGCAGGGGGTCTCCGGAGCTGAACCACGTTGGTTTTATGTCCGGGGACCCCCTGCTTCCCAAGATACAGGCACCTTTATGGGGTGCCGGTATCCCTCTGCATAGAAATGTCCCGCGTCATGTGACCGGGACATTTCCTTGCATAGGAGATACCGGCACCCCATAAAGGTGCCTGTATCTCGGGAAGCAGGGGGTCCCCGGACATAAAACCAACGTGGTTCAGCTCCGGAGACCCCCTGCACCTCTACACTATTAAAGAAATGTATATTTAAATAAATAATTTTCGGGCGACATTTCAGCTGGGAGAGGCGGCTCTCAGAGCAGCTCTCTCTGCAGCAGAAATGAATCGCTGGTTTAGGCCTTTTCAGAGACTCAATGCTCTCGCTGGCAGCAACTCGCCCGTTTTGGGAATTTTGCTATCACTGGTAATCGAGCCTTTCTGAATAGCGCGATAGCAAAGCCCAAAAAACAGTCATTTTAAATTCCCTGGCGATTTTGTTTATCAACCCTCTCTGAATAAGGCCCTATATCCTTGGTCTTCATTTTACCAATTGATTGCTGTTGAATTGCTAATCACGTTTTCCTGATTACTTCTTCATTCCAACCCCTAAGTAAGTGTATTCCTCATCTGTTATTTGTACTATCTGCTGTGTTCACCTGTCTAAGGAATAAATTCACTTTATCATATCTAAGTCGTGTTCAGTTCAACCCAGTTATTTTGTGTATTATTATACCCTGTCATAAGTTACCGTGACAATCACCCGCTAGGATTTTACAATCTTTGGCTAATTTGTTTAAAGTATTGAAAAATTATGTGAAAAAAACAGGTCATACTCACATGGTGCATATACGTTACCAATAGTTAAGTATTATCCATGTATAGTTCCGACCAGGATCAAATATCTGCCTTCCTGGTCTTTTTTTTTTGGTCTGCTTCACTACGAATGGGAAACTGTTATGGAATAAAATCACTACCCCTCTCTTTTTGACAGTGTCCGAGGAAAGCGAACATTGTCGAACTTGTTTATCCAAAAAAAATTAGGAAAGCTGTTGTTGCTAAAATGTGTTCCCTGCAATAATAAGATGTTAACCTTCTTCCGTTAGTAATCTGCTAAAGCTAACAGTCCTTTGATTGGGCTATTAAGGCCCTTCACGTTATGTGAGATAATGTTTTCAGACATCTAAACATACAGTATCTTTGGCTTACCAACTCTGCGACAGACTGCACAGAAGTCCCAAACCGATGGGGATGCTGCAACCACATTCTGAGAACTCCAGCCTTCAAGGTGGACCGGGGGTGGACCGGGGGTGGGGAGGAGGGAGTGGAGAGAGAAGTAACTTACGGGTAAGGGGGAGTATTATAATGTTTATTTGGTGTAGAGGGGGTGGGTGAAGGGTACAGTTGTCCCAGGGTGGGTGGTTAGTGGGAGGGCTTAACCCTTTCATTACCATGGCGGTTACTACCACTAAGGTAATGAAGGGGTTAAAACCTCCTGCAACCTTCATGTAGCCCCAACCACCCACCCTGGGGCAACTACTCCCTTCACCCCCCCTTCTATCCCCACAGTATTGAATCAGGGGGTGTCCTTAGCTGAATCGCATTAATTTCAGCCTCAGAAACCCCCTGCTTCCCGAGTTACAGGCTCTGGAGACCCCCTGCTTCAATACCGTGTTTTTAAAAAATAAAAGCCACGTGATCGCATGTTAGAGGCGCGCAGGTAGAGCGACTGTAAGATGCGAGCTAAGAGTGATACTGAATCAGACAGGTGTAGTCCAGTAGGATTCACACAGCTCAAGTCCCATTCAGATGCAGGGACCCCTGCTGTATTAATCCCGTGGGCCATTACAGTTTGCTATGGGCTGTCCCGTGGAGGGTCTACACTTTCCACATTGCTCTGTCCCATTCCCCCGGCAGCCGATAGATAGAAAAGACTGCATCGGTATGTGTTTCAACTAGGTTCCATATACACGCATGTGTAGATATTCAATAACACGCATGTGTTTCAACCACATGCGTACTGTACCATATGTAATTCACACAGTACACTACTGTATTTATTCATGATTATTAATATAGAATATTCTCTCTTTACATGTGAAGATGTCCAAGAGCCAGCCAGGCTGAAGATGCAGAAAGAAGATTGTACGTTTGGCAGAAAAATGAAGATATGTGTATTATTGTATTCTTCATAAAGTCAACCACCTGATGAAGGGTCTTTATGGGACCTAAAACCGTTTTTCCACTGTTCTTGGCAGTCACATTAAATGGAGAACGTCATTATGAACTTGTGAGTAGAGCTAAAGGTGCACCGACGAGTATTCTAAACTTGCATTGGAAAATCTGGGGCTATCGCCAACAAGACCCAGGAACATGCTGCAACATTTCAGTGACATTTCTGCAGACAGACTAATGGCCCATCAGATTAACACAGCATGGGTCCCTGGCAGTCCCATCCAGTTTGAATGGGGCTGCCAGGGACCCCCACTGTTAATCCGATGGGCCATTAGTCTGTCTGCAGAAATGTCACAGCATGTACCTTGGTCTTGTTGGTGATTGCCCCAGATTTGTTTTAGAATACTCGTCGGCACTACAGTATACTTTGTATCTGTCTTAGAAGAGGCCTACCCTTTGAAGAAATTGTATTTCTACGTTGTGTTAGCTGCACAAGCAGGATTCTCCTCGCCTGTAACGGTTTCCCCGCACCTTGGAATTGGGTTACATTTTAATACCATTATATGCAGTATGAGATATCAGAGCATACGAACATTAACAGGAATAAAGGACGGGTTACATTGCATTTAGATTTTGAAGACACAATAGGAGACTAGAAGAAAAGATGTCCTCAGGCACGTTGTCTCAAGTATATTCGTTTTAGTCCAAAATAAAAATGAGAAGATAGCAATGTATCAATATTGGTTAATTAACCATTGAAGTTCATACATTTGAATTCATGCACTTACAATTTTGCATAGCATGTGTTGTAATTCTTTTCCTATCAGGAGTGTCAGAGGTTAATCTAGATAGGCTAGGTCTCCAATACATATCGAGTTGCAATGGAAATAGAAGAGAGAAATGATCATAGCACAATACATTTATTACAAAAGACTAGATTAAGAACAATATTGCACTTACAGCCAGTATAATCAAAAACAGCATTTTTGGATAGCTTCCCAGCGTGTGGTAGTAGCTCTTTGCTTTGATGGTAATGTTGCTCACATATTGTAGGGTCGACGGTCCCCTTCCGCTGTGTGTCCACTGTGCCCGTCACCTCCGATTTCCTTGAGAGGGGACACTGCACCTCTCCTACTCCCCTGTGCAGGGGTGCTGGGAGGAGATATTACAGCAGCAGTGTCTCATTCACACTTGTATTTGTATACAAGTAACTGCAGGGCCAGCAACCAGTAGTTTCAGCAAAGTGGTATCCTCACCACACATGACACGTTGTAGGGAGCTATGGCGGCTCAGTAAGTCCAGGATAGGACTAGCGTATAATAGAATTTCTGATTGATATTGCAACCAATGCTAAAACGCCATTGTCCCGGCAACGTCACATTCGCATGTCACCCGCGAGCAGCCGTAAGTGTGACAGAACAGCAAATCCCTGTTTTTCTCTCCACCTGGCGATCAGCTGTTCATTCACTTTTACAAACCTAATTGTAAGTGTTCATATACTTGCAATAAATACCTTTATACTGATCTTTGGTGCGCTTTCTGTATCTTTTATATTTCAATAAAAAACCATAAATCTTGAAAAACTACATTTAAAAAAAACTACATGATACCAATAAACTATTTTATTCTCAAACCCTACATCCCATAAAACAATCACATTAATTTGTTTAGTAGCTTTTTAGATATAAATGGCTTAAAAGAGTGTCTTAAAAGTCTGCAATTGGTACTAGTGTTGGTCCTACAGGGGTTTATAACAGGACTGACACTGGAAGAGAACAAAGAATGAGTGAGGCAATCCTAGATTAACAGCAGCTGGTACAGAAGACAACAATCATGACAGAAGAGGAGAGTGAATTCATTAGTAATTCTTAATTCTGCAACTTAAGGGCCATTTAATAAAATCTTGTTTGTGTGGAGATACGGAGGCCTAGCTCTTCCTAACTTTACACTGCATTTGGCAGTAGCCCAGATTACTACTCATTGATTGGCATACATCTATTGACCATAAATGCTGGGTGGAAATTAAACATGCAGTTATTCTCTTTTACACTTGCCAATGTAATAACTAATTGAAGTATCAAGTTACAAGTTGTTTTTATTACTACGGTTCCACTATGATACCGGTATATTGGAAAACCCCTACTCTGAACAAGCAAGTAGTTTCTCAGTTATATGAATCCTGTGGTGTTTGAAGAGGTAACTTTTACAAGAAAAGCTTTCCCCACACACTGTACATGTGAAAGGTTTCTCCCCTGTGTGAATCCTGTGGTGTGCGAGGAGGGAGTTCTGATAACAAAATTGTTCACCACACTCTGTACATGTGAAAGGTTTCTCCCCTGTGTGAATCCTGTGGTGTGTGAGGAGGGAGTTTTTATAACGAAATTGTTCACCACACTCTGTACATGTGAAATGTTTCTCCCCTGTGTGAATCCTGTGGTGTGTGAGGAGGGCTTTCTTAAGACGAAATTGTTCCCCGCACTCTGTACATGTGAAAGGTTTCTCCCCTGTGTGAATCCTCTCATGATCAAGGAGACTGGCCTTTGATGTAAAGCAGTTACCACACTCTGCACATTTGAAAGGTTTCACCCCTGTATGAATCTTCTGGTGTCTGAAGAGGCTACTCTTAACACTGAATTGTTTGTCACACTCCGTACATGGGAAAGGTTTCTCCCCTGTATGGATCCTGTTGTGTTTGAGAAGGTCGCTCTTCAGTGAAAAGCCTTTCTCACACTCTGTACATAGGAATGGTTTTAGTTGTGCCCCTTTATGAATCTTCTGGTGTTTGAGGAAGCTACTCTTAACACTGAATTGTTTCTCACACTCTGTACATGGGTAAGGTTTCACCCCTGTGTGGATCCTCTGGTGTTTGAGGAGGTTGCTCTTCAGTGAAAAGCTTCTCTCACACTTTGTACATGGGAATGGTTTTGGCCCTGTATGATTCATCTGGTGTTTGAGGAGGCTGCCCTTCATACTGAATTGTTTCTCACACTCTGTACATGGGAATGGTCCTGTCCCTGTGTGAATTATCTGGTGTCTGAAGAGGCTGATCTTCCGTGAATAACTTTTCCCACACTCTGTACATGTGAATGGTGTTACCCCTGTGTGAATCCCCTTATGTTCAATGAGGGCAATCTTCCGAGAGAAACATTTCCCACACTCTCCACATGTGAAAGGTTTCTTCCCAGTATGAATGTTCTGGTGTTTGAGGAGATATTCCTTACTGCTGAATTGTTTCCCACACTCTGTACATTTGAAATGTTTCTCCCCTGTATGAATATTCTCGTGTCTTAGGAGGCTCCCCTTACAACTGAGTTGTTTCCCACACTCTGTACAAATAAAGAAATTCTTTGCTTGCACTGGTTCCGTGAATGTGTCCAACGTGTGGCAGGAATCATTGGATTTTGGCACTTCAGGGCTGTGAGGAATCAGATGGTTTCTGGACATCTCAGAGCTCTCGCCGTGCTTCTCCAGGAAGCTCTCTAACAGGAGTAAACAAATAATTTCAGTTCTATATATTTTTTTTATCTGTAAATCAAAAATGACAAAGCAAATTATTTTATTAGTAATTTGCAAAATGTACTTCATCACTGCTTAACAAAATGTTCACTTTTTAACCCATGGTTTTAAGGTTTTGCCCCTTAATATCCAGTGTCCCCAATGACCTGAAAGTTGTTTCTAGAAGCTCAGTGACTTAATTTGAAAAGATATCATTTGTATTTATTATTGTATTGATTGCCGAATGTAGGGGTCTGCAACCTTTCAAGGAAGAGCCATTTTATAAAGAACTTTGTCTAAAATATTCCAAGAACCGCAACACATGCATGAATATTACACCCCCACAAACGCATACATATACTATTCCCACATACGACAAACTTACTTTAATCAGAATCATGGAGCACTATGGCCAGCTATCTGGGAAGCAAATCGGTTGGAACAGCCAAGCAGAACAGAGAAAACTGAGAAGAAAACAGAATCTCCTAAGATGGCTCCTGTGATAAGAGTTAGGCCGAGTTTATAGTACTTGCTACGGCGACTGTGACGTTGCGCAGCAGCAAATACATGTTGTCTGTCATGGTTGCCAATGGTGGGCGCGACCACGATGGAGACCGCGTGACATCAGCCGTCGCGAGCGCTGGAAGCCAGAAGATTTTGATATTTCCAGCGATTGTGGGGTGTCGACACGGGAACGTGAGCAGTTCAGCCAATGCGGGCAAACCGCTCATGGCCACACCCCCAGTCGCTATCTCTGGTCTCCTGCACCAGAGTGCAGGAATCGCTTTAAGACGGCGACGGCTGATGTCGCCTCGCCGTTGCCCCTACTTTAAACTTGGCCTTCCAAGGCAGCAGGGAGACAGAGGAACAACAGGATACAGCCCTTGCAAGAGAGATAATGCCTTCATTAGATAAGAGGTTTCACTCCCTGCAAAAGCCCCTTGAAGATTTTAAAGAGGAACTCTCCTTGCAAAATGCAAGATTGGGTGAGGGGGAGACCAGAGTGGAAGAGTTGTAAGATGATATGGGAGAAACTCAGTCAGAAGTCCAAGAACTAAAAAAGAAAAATCAAGCCTTGGAGGAAATGGTAGATCTTGAAAATAGATCCAGGAGGAGCAATCTAAGAATTATTGGGATATTGGAGTCTGTACAACCATATCAACTTATGGATTTCTTCCCAAAATGGCCCCCAGAGATTTTGGGGTTACCTTTAGATCAGGCTACCATCAAAGTAGAAAGAGCCCATAGGTTGGGTCCAACAAAATATCAAGGAGAAAGACCAAGAGCAGTGATGGCTAAATTGCGGGACTTTAGTGAGAATATCAGACCCAGCAAGCTTACAAGGACACAGAACAAATTGTATACCAAGGATCCAAGACATTAAGTTTCCAGGACTATTCGATGGCAGTCTCTAACAAAAGGAGAGAGTTTGGAAAACTTTGTAGCTCTTTGTTTCACAAAACAAGAGATTTAATTTGGGGTTTCCAGCCACTCTGCGACTTTTCATGGCGAATGGAGTCAAAATCTTCACTGAAGCCAGGGATCCTGAAAAGTACACTTGTGAGCATCATAAAGATATTGAAGACAGGCGAGTGGGCGTTATCAGATGTGTGCGCAGGATCGTCATTCACCAACCGGAGAAAGAGGTTGCAGCGAGTATACGACGCAGAGCTGGTTGCAGCAGAAGATACCTTGTTTAAGTATCAAGACATAATTATGGGTCTTTTTATTATAAGGAGTATACATGGGGGCTGATTTCTCCAACTGGACGTGAAAAGTAAGTGATTGTACTTGATTATTAACCTGGAGTGCTGGAAACAGTTTTTGGGGTTACCAATGTTCAAACCTCAATAACAATAATATTCTCATAATAACAACAACAAAACACATGATTTTCAAAGGTTATTAGAACATTTAGCTTGTAATTCTATTATTGCATTAATGTTATTTTCCCCAATATTGTAGACATGTCAGTACATTTTTTAAACAAATTGAATAAAGACAAGTGGGGATATAAGGGCACTTACTACCAATAGGAAATGAACCCATTTCATTCTTTATGGTTGTCAGACGTTCCTCAGTGTTCGGCACCTCTTTCTCTAACGTAATCTCTAAACTCTGTGGCACAACCACTGGGAAACCTGGCGATAAGAAAAGAAAAATCCATCATGTAAAGCTGGGAGTGGGGGCTCTTCTTGTGATATCTCCTCTGATATCGGTATCATATAATAGTAGTAAGAATTGTAAAGAAATGTGTTACTGGACCTTCTGGCAGAAAATTACTTAAAGAGTTGAAGACATATTATATTTTACCTGCTGGTGGTTCTATGAGGAAAAAAAGTATAGCCCCCTCTGGTTGACTACTGGTTTCTATAAGCAGTTTTTCCCCAACTCCAGTCCTCAAGTACCCTAACAGTCCAGGTCAAACCGACTGAGCCACCTGTGCGAATCTGGAATCTGAGCATATTCTTAAAACCTGAACTGTTAGGGGCACTTGAGGAGTGGAGTTGGCATTCATTTTGATAATGGGTTAACTGTGTGGGCTCCAGGTTTAACCCCTCTGCTTTCAACATCATGATCTGTGATGCCAGCATGGAGGGTATACACAGCCACATACTTTGTTCTACAAGCAGGTTCACCAGTCTTAACTGAGGCCTTCATGCAAGTTCTGTAAATATGTTGTGTGTGTGTCCAGTCTGCAGCAAGGTATGTTCTGTGACTATTTGTTATTTTATAGTTTATAATGTGCCCAGTTCTTTAGTAAGCTCTTGTTAGAGGATGATAAAATAGTCCATTGAAACCCAATTTCTACTGTAATTTTCTTTTCCTGGAGAGTCCTTCCATGGCAGTGCTCACCAATGGGTTAAGTTCCACCCTCCAGCTGAGAAATCTACATGTGGAAGGACCATAAACAGCTCCTTCTTTCCTCCCCAATTAGTCTTGGTATAAAGACTGAAATGTATAACTAGAAACATCTTAGGCCTCAATTATACCAGAAACTGCAGAGCGATCCGGTGACGTCATCGTACATGCGCACATGCAGAAACGATTTGTAGCATTACTGCAGGGAGACTTGGCCAGATCCCGTCTGTCTGTCTGTGTACGTACACACACACACACACACACACACAGTGTGTATATGTTTTTAAATATATACACATAAAGTGTATGTATGTATATATATATATATATATATATATATATATATACATACATTAAAACAAATGTATATATATATATACATACATATACATATATATATATATATATATATATATATAGACAAATGAATTTACCAGATGTAAGTCTGGAAAACAGAGACAGCACACAGCCAGGGAAGTCCAAAAACACTGTATTCATGAGAAATACATGGCACTGCATCCAACGTTTCGGTCACCCAAGTGTGACCTTCCTCAGGGACGTGCCTGGGGAAGGTCACACTTGGATGACCGAAACGTTGGATGCAGTGCCATGTATTTCTCATGAATACAGTGTTTTTGGACTTCCCTGGCTGTGTGCTGTCTCTGTTTTCCGGACTTACATCTGGTAAATTCATTTGTCTATGTGTGCATATGGGATAAGCATCAGTGGATCATCAGTTTACAGTGTGCCAACTGCCCCTGCTTCTCTTATATATATATATATATATATATATATATGTGTGTGATTGGTTTGTTTAAGATGCACTGTGATTGGCCGTGCAAATCACGTGATGCAGCTGTCGCCTGTGAAAAACAAAATCTCTTCGAGAGACAGAAGCTTTGCAGCACGTCACGATTGGTATGTGTGCTTTCATTGCATTTTATTGTTTGAAGCTGCGTGGCGTCGCGCGCAATTTCTGGTATAATCAGGGCCTTAGATCTAAACTTTGTGAGGGAATTGGTGAGCACTGCCGGGGAAAGTCTATCCAGGAAGAGAAAATTACAGTAAGTTAGCAGAAATTTTCTATTTTCCGGTTGTCCACATGACAGTGGTCACCAATGGGACTTGCCAAATCAGTACCCACATAAAAAAAAGGGAGGGGTCCTAGAATAAAACACCACACTCCTTGACACTTAAATATGATCTTTTATTTAAGTGGTGACAATTGACTGCAGGACCTTTCTTCCAAAGCATGCGTCTGCGGAGGCGTGTACGTCCAAAGAATAATTCTTAATAAATGTACTAATTGACGTCCATACTGCTGCCCTGCATAATTCTGTGGGGGAAGCCTGCACCTTCGCTTTCCATGACGTGGCCATGGCCCTTGTCGAATGTGCATGTACCAGCTCTGGGGCTGGAATTTTTTGAATAGTACAGGCCTTCCTGATAGCCGTTACAATCCATTGACTTATGGTAGATTTTGAGGCTGTTTGCCCTTTCCTTGCTCCCTTCAGAAGAATGAACAGTCTGACTTCCTAAATCCTTCTGTTTTGGAAAGGTAGAGCTTTAAGCACCTCACTACAATGTAACGTGTGTAGAATCCGCTCTTTGTCGTTTGCCGGTTGAAATGGAATTTTGAAACAACCTTAGGTAAGAAAAGCTGTACTGGTCTCAAGACGAGCTTGTCTTGATGAAAATAAAGGAAAGGTTTATTCATGGACAATATATACACAAAAAGGAAGCGCAAAAAAGAAAAAACCATCAGTCAAAATTAATAAAAAAACTTTATAAATTGGCTCGAATTTACATACTAAAAATCACAAAAAATACATGATATATTGAATGGATCCTATTAGACCCAATAACCCACAGTCTAAGCAGTGATGGGGTGTTCCCAAATCTCAAAACCACAGAACTACAGATGGACTTGTCCAGGGTATATAAATAGATGTTGCTGAGCTTACATATAAAAGGGAACGCACCCCGTGCAAGGCTGGCGAGTATCCACAACTGGTTGGGCTTCCGTTGTCACGTCCGCTCCCCACTGCGTGATGACGTCACCTCTACGCGTTTCGCCGTTGGCCAAAGGGTTAAACTAAATTACCCTCTTTCAAGTGAATATGTAAGTAATTTACTGTATATTTTTGTCATATTGGACGTAGCATTGGGCTTCTCTGTCGCTAGTTGTATACATATGCCCCGCTCAATAGCTCTCCTTTTTGACACATATACATATATATTTTGTGGGGGCTCACAATACAGAATGTGTCACTACTAGCAGCAGCACTGAGCGTCAGTACCAAATACTTTTTTTTTCCTCTGCGCAAGATCTCACTGACGCTCAGTGCTGCTGCTAGTAGTGACACGTTCTGTATTGTGATTCACACCTTGCCGTAGGTGCATTTCCAGAAGCCTGCTGTGCCCGCAGTGTGACGGAGTCACGTGGTGCGGAAGACTGGTGGAGAGAACCAAACCCGGAAGTCCTGCGGTGGCTGGCAGTGGAGGAATCGCCGGCGCAGCCTGACCCCCCTGCAGCAGCCACTACGCATACAGGTTACATCTCCCACAACGGACACAGACTAAGCTCTATTTCCATTGCTTGATTTCTGGGGCTTGTCTGTAAGTTCCCACTGCATCCGTGTGCCTCCTGATGTCCATCAACTAAACCTTTTTTGCCATTTTCTACACCTGTGTGGATATTCTTAATTTCAGCCACTGTGTCATGTGTGCATTTTCTTTTGCATCATTCTCCCATCCCATGGGACTATAGCAGTAGCTATTTGTACACATTTATTTTATCCACTGTATATGATCCCAGTCCCAGTTGCATCATTTCCCTATCATACAGGATTGCACTATCATTTGTGTTATTGTTCTCATTCCTCATATGTTCATCCTGGTGTCTGCGCTCCCTGACTTCTGGACACTGCAACTATATAAGGATCTATAAGGAAGATCCATTGAAGGTCGAGCTGCAATCTGAACACTGGTTGTATATTATTTTATCTTTATTTTCTATTTCATATTCTGTATTTTTGTTTTATTATACTGTATTATTTCCTCCCATCTGGAACACCCGCAGGAGCGCCTGGTGATTTCTGTGTTCTTATATACAAAAAGGGACGTTTTATTCAACCCATTTAATGCCATAGGGGTTCTACCACTGGCAAAGGCTTTTGCAACATAGCGGTACAGGGAACTTTAATGTGAAGTGGGATGTGTGGCTGGTGTTTGTTATTTGTACAGTATATGTGCTTGATATCTCAGTGGCACGTGTCATGCTGCTGACCACAAAGCTATTGCAACAGATCAGTGCTCCTTTCATTACTGGTCATAGGGAAATGAGGCTAGAAATGTATCCAGCAGACTCCACCCCACAGCTTGTTGCATGAAAGGGTTACTTTGCATTGTAACCCCCTTCCCAGTGAAACTTCAACATCAGGTTGTTTTTTATTTTTTTTAATTTAAATTACTGTTTTTTCCATAACTAATATCTCACCTTTTTTGGGTATCCTGGTTAGGTAATGTGATTAATAATACACATTTTGGCACAGGAGTGGTTAAACTGAGCTGTCCTCCAATTCTCCATGTTATCAGAGGCAAATGCAACATGTGCTTGTCTCCTGTGAAACTTGTCTCTCGGCTGCTGTTGAATTCATGCAGCAGGCTTGTGTCTTTCAAAGGAAACAAAGCAAATGCATTGCCAAAAGGGCGTGGGTGTCTTCGTATATCAGCATCCTTTTTCTGCAGAGCCAGCTATCACGAAGGGGTTAACTGACAATTCTCAGCTGAACTTCTTTCCTGGGGATTTCAAAGGCCATTGAAACGTGCGCTGTTCCCCTGGAATACTAATGCCAAGTGGAGTATGTGAATCCGTGCTTCAAATGAAGGGGGGGGGGGGGGGATGTTTTAGCACACCGATCTCACTGTTTCATACTGTAGCATATTGTAGCATATTGTGACCCGTGGAGTGTTCACCTGCATGTTACCAAATCCTACTGCAATGCATCCACTTGAACTTGAGTTGAATCAAGGGCAGGTGGCTGGGATACTGCATTTTAGTCCAATGTATTTGTTCTTATGCCTAGCAGATAAGAAAGCTTACACGATCTCTGAATGGAGGTGTTTTATGCTCTAGGTCTAGGAAATATGGGAGATGGCAACAGGATGTTGCAAGAAAGAAAATTATTTTTAGCTTATCTGTAATTATACATTATCAATGCTAATGCAATGAAACATATGTCACCATCTAATGAGACTTTAATTTCATATTGAATCAAGTGCATAGTGTTGCTGGAGTAAGTTATTATTATTATTTTTTAAATTTACCTAACAGATTTGACGATAACAAAGCCAGGTGCAGGGGAGATGAGCGAGAAAGAGACATAGCGTTTGTGTAGTTCAGGCCATATCTGGGCACTGAATGAGTTTAGCATGGATAGCAAAGCTTCATTTCTACATGTTTTTACTAATGCAACATCTGCCACATTTTAAAGGAAAGCCATTTTCCAATGTGGACAACACAAAAATGCCACTTTTTAAAACCAACCGATGCAAATAGAATTGCCTTCTGTATATATGGGAACGGGAAAGGTTCCAAGAAAAATGAATGCGGAGTGTGAGGGGGAAGCTGATGATGTCACACATAGGGAGGAGGCTGGAGGTACTGGCGCGCACGGGGGGGGGGGCTGGAGGTACAGTCGCGCACGGGGGGGGGGGGGGGGAGGAGGCTGGAGGTACTGGCGCGCACGGGATGGGGAGGCTGGAGATATTATCGCACACGGGGGGGGTGGAGGGGGCTGGAGGTACTGTCGCGCACGGGGAAAGGGGGCTGGAGGTACTGGCGCGCACGGGATGGGGAGGCTGGAGATACTATCGCGCACAGGGGGGGGAGGGGGCTGGAGGTACTGTCGCGCACGGGGGGGGAGGGGGCTGGAGGTTCTGGTGCGCACGGGGTGGGGAGGCTGGAGGTACTGGTGCGCACGGGGTGGGGAGGCTGGAGGTACTGGCGCGCACGGGGGGGGGGGGAGCCTGGAGGTACTGGTGCGCACGGGGTGGGGAGGCTGGAGGTACTGGTGCGCACGGGGTGGGGAGGCTGGAGGTACTGGTGCGCACGGGGTGGGGAGGCTGGAGGTACTGGCGCGCACGGGGGGGGGGGAGCCTGGAGGTACTGGTGCGCACGGGGTGGGGAGGCTGGAGGTACTATCGCGCATGGGGGGAGGGGGCTGGAGGTACTGGTGCGCACGGGGTGGGGAGGCTGGAGGGCAGAGTCTTGGTGCTTTTTTACATGCACTTGTACACTTCTTCCTCCATCCCCGGTTGCTGGGCTGGCCCGCCTGGGGCGGGTGTTGAGTGCAGGGGAAGGTGGCCTGCTCGGATCGGTGCCTCATACTCCACAGTGTGTGTGTGTGGGAGAGAGAATGTGTGTGTGTGGGTGGGGGGGGGAAGGGAGAGTGTGTGTGTGTGTGACACACCACAAGTACCCACCCACCCAGTCACCCATCCTCTCTCTTTGTGTGTGTCACCCACCCTCTGTGTGTGTGTGTCACCCACCTTCTCTTCCCTCTGTCTCTCTCCCCTCTCTGTCTCCTTCCTTCTCTCTCCCCTCTCTGTCTCCTTCCTTCTCTCTCCCCTCTCTGTCTCCTTCCTTCTCTCTCCCCTCTCTGTCTCCTTCTGTCTCTCACCCACACTCTCTGTCTCTCACCCACACTCACGCTCTCTGTCTCTCACCCACACTCACGCTCTCTGTCTCTCACCCACATTCACTCTGTCTCACACCCACGCTCACGCTCTCTGTCTCACACCCACGCTCACGCTCTCTGTCTCTCACCCACGCTCACTCTGTCTCTCACCCACGCTCACTCTGTCTCTCACCCACGCTCACTCTGTCTCTCACCCACGCTCACTCTGTCTCTCACCCACGCTCACTCTGTCTCTCACCCACGCTCACTCTGTCTCTCACCCACGCTCACTCTGTCTCTCACCCACGCTCACTCTGTCTCTCACCCACGCTCACTCTGTCTCTCACCCACGCTCACTCTGTCTCTCACCCACGCTCACTCTGTCTCTCACCCACGCTCACTCTGTCTCTCACCCACGCTCACTCTGTCTCTCACCCACGCTCTCTCTGTCTCACACCCACGCTCTCTCTGTCTCACACCCACGCTCTCTCTGTCTCACACCCACGCTCTCTCTGTCTCACACCCACGCTCTCTCTGTCTCACACCCACGCTCTCTCTGTCTCACACCCACGCTCTCTCTGTCTCACACCCACGCTCTCTCTGTCTCACACCCACGCTCTCTCTGTCTCACACCCACGCTCTCTCTGTCTCACACCCACGCTCTCTCTGTCTCACACCCACGCTCTCTCTGTCTCACACCCACGCTCTCTCTGTCTCACACCCACGCTCTCTCTGTCTCACACCCACGCTCTCTCTGTCTCACACCCACGCTCTCTCTGTCTCACACCCACGCTCTCTCTGTCTCACACCCACGCTCTCTCTGTCTCACACCCACGCTCTCTCTGTCTCACACCCACGCTCTCTCTGTCTCACACCCACGCTCTCTCTGTCTCTCACCCACGCTCACTCTGTCTCTCACCCACGCTCACTCTGTCTCTCACCCACGCTCACTCTGTCTCTCACCCACGCTCACTCTGTCTCTCACCCACGCTCACTCTGTCTCTCACCCACGCTCACTCTGTCTCTCACCCACGCTCACTCTGTCTCTCACCCACGCTCACTCTGTCTCTCACCCACGCTCACTCTGTCTCTCACCCACGCTCACTCTGTCTCTCACCCACGCTCACTCTGTCTCTCACCCACGCTCTCTCTCTGTCTCTCACCCACGCTCTCTCTCTGTCTCTCACCCACGCTCTCTCTCTGTCTCACACCCACGCTCTCTCTCTGTCTCACACCCACGCTCTCTCTCTGTCTCACACCCACACTCTCTCTGTCTCACACCCACACTCTCTCTGTCTCACACCCACACTCTCTCTGTCTCACACCCACACTCTCTCTGTCTCACACCCACACTCTCTCTGTCTCACACCCACACTCTCTCTGTCTCACACCCACACTCTCTCTGTCTCACACCCACACTCTCTCTGTCTCACACCCACACTCTCTCTGTCTCACACCCACACTCTCTCTGTCTCACACCCACACTCTCTCTGTCTCACACCCACACTCTCTCTGTCTCACACCCACACTCTCTCTGTCTCACACCCACACTCTCTCTGTCTCACACCCACACTCTCTCTGTCTCACACCCACACTCTCTCTGTCTCACACCCACACTCTCTCTGTCTCACACCCACACTCTCTCTGTCTCACACCCACACTCTCTCTGTCTCACACCCACACTCTCTCTGTCTCACACCCACACTCTCTGTCTCACACCCACACTCTCTGTCTCACACCCACACTCTCTGTCTCACACCCACACTCTCTCTGTCTCACACCCACACTCTCTCTGTCTCACACCCACACTCTCTCTGTCTCACACCCACACTCTCTCTGTCTCACACCCACACTCTCTCTGTCTCACACCCACACTCTCTCTGTCTCACACCCACACTCTCTCTGTCTCACACCCACACTCTCTCTGTCTCACACCCACACTCTCTCTGTCTCACACCCACACTCTCTCTGTCTCACACCCACACTCTCTCTGTCTCACACCCACACTCTCTCTGTCTCACACCCACGCTCTCTCTGTCTCACACCCACGCTCTCTCTGTCTCACACCCACGCTCTCTCTGTCTCACACCCACGCTCTCTCTGTCTCACACCCACGCTCTCTCTGTCTCACACCCACGCTCTCTCTGTCTCACACCCACGCTCTCTCTGTCTCACACCCACGCTCTCTCTGTCTCACACCCACGCTCTCTCTGTCTCACACCCACGCTCTCTCTGTCTCACACCCACGCTCTCTCTGTCTCACACCCACGCTCTCTCTGTCTCACACCCACGCTCTCTCTGTCTCACACCCACGCTCTCTCTGTCTCACACCCACGCTCTCTCTGTCTCACACCCACGCTCTCTCTGTCTCACACCCACGCTCTCTCTGTCTCACACCCACGCTCTCTCTGTCTCACACCCACGCTCTCTCTGTCTCACACCCACGCTCTCTCTGTCTCACACCCACGCTCTCTCTGTCTCACACCCACGCTCTCTCTGTCTCACACCCACGCTCTCTCTGTCTCACACCCACGCTCTCTCTGTCTCACACCCACGCTCTCTCTGTCTCACACCCACGCTCTCTCTGTCTCACACCCACGCTCTCTCTGTCTCACACCCACGCTCTCTCTGTCTCACACCCACGCTCTCTCTGTCTCACACCCACGCTCTCTCTGTCTCACACCCACGCTTACTTTGTCTCTCACCCACGCTCACTCTGTCTCTCACCCACGCTCACTCTCTGTCTCTCACCCACGCTCACTCTCTCTGTCTCTCACCCACGCTCACTCTCTCTGTCTCTCACCCACGCTCACTCTCTGTCTCTCACCCACGCTCACTCTCTCTGGCTCTCACCCACGCTCACTCTCTCTGTCTCTCACCCACGCTCACTCTCTCTGTCTCACACCCACACTCTCTCACACTCTGGATCCGGATATCTTATTTACCCTATATATATCTTAACTGCCCTAGATCTAGACATTTGAGATCTGCTTTTCTAGATCCGACATTCACACACACACACACACACACACACACACAACACACACACACACACACACACACGTAACAAGGACTAATTGTAGTATAATGTAATACAATAAATACATTTGTCAAAAACGAATGTTGTTCTGACTAGGAATTTATTAAATGTATTTTATTTATATATTTTATTTTAAAGCGGGGTTGGGGGCGGGACTAGGTGGCGAGTAGATTTTTTGGTTGGGCGAGTAGATTTTTGGGTGATTTGTCGAACACTGTGTGTATATATATAAATATAGGCACTGTACCGTGTATCTGTGTTAATACATCCATTAAACACAGATACACGGTACAGTGCCTATATATCGATATATATCTGTGTTAATGGATGTAGCACTATATATATACTGTATATATAAGCACTGTACCGTGTATCTGTGTTAATGGATGTAGCACTGAGCTCTGTCTGGGTTTCATGTTCTGTCTCTGGTTTTAAATATATATTGCCATGCTCAGTAGCACTCCTCTTTGACACCTATACGCATATATATAGTGGTTATTTTGGGGGTTCAATATGAGCTTATTGGGGTTCTGTATGTGATGTAGAGAGACCAAAGGGAAGAGCTCTGAATTGGTAGTGTGCTACCCCTATTGCAAATCGCTGATACTTTGTGTCTTTGATATATGGGTTCATGGAAGTAGGCATTCTTTAGGTATACTGATACGGAACCGGGAGATGCAGAAAGGTGCAGCTATGGAGTGCTCTGCAGCACCACCTGCTTCCCGGAAGTGGTTAAGCAGGAAGAATGCCCTACTCACCTCCTACCTCCAGCTGTTCCGTGATCAGCTCCACCCTCTGCAGCCGGCATCCCCTGCTCTCCACCTACCCGCCCAAGCCTGTCTCTATCTGAAGAGAGAAAGATGGCCCACCAACAGGAGGGGAGGGCAGGCCCCCCCAAGACCGCAGGGTAGGATGGGCCCCCCCCAAGACCACATGCCCCTGGGCTTTGCCCGGGCTATAGCTACACCCCTGGGTTGGCTTAATAAAACGGATGTCTCTACAGAACCAAGGGGTAAATGGAGGTGAAGAAAAGGAGAATACAGACAGTAAATGAGATGAGGTGATGGTCAGGGAGAGGAAAGGGTAAATAGAGAAATTATAGAGAGACAAGCTTCTGAATTAAATCTTGGCATTTAGAGTCTACGAGCACAGGCAGAATACACTGGTCAAACAGTGGAAGGTGATCTTAAAATTATTTTTTTTCCCAACTGCGCTCCATCTCATCCGTTGAAGGTCAGCGACCCATTTCCAACTTTTATACTAATTTGAGAGCCATATTATTCCTCCAACGCTGTTGCACGTTGCTTCTCCATAATATCCAGCAAGCCTGTGAACTTCTTATGAGAGAAAATTAATACTCCCTGAATACTCCCTAAAGGTGACCATACTACTTTGTAACAAGATAGCGTTTGTATACAAAAAAAAAAATGTTAAGGTACTCACCATCAACAGAAAATGTAACCATTTCTCCCATTATTGGAGTTAGATGTTCCCCAGTGTTTGGCTCTTCTTTTTCTGACTTAATCTGTAAACTCTCCGGTACAACCACTGGAAAATCTGCCAACAAGAAAAGGAAAATCCATCCTGTAAACTCTTCTTGTGATATTACTATACAGAAATACTTTGTAATGATTCCTAAGTGGATGTGAAAAGTAAGTGATTGTTCTTGATTAGTAACCTGGAGTGCTGAAAACATTGATGAAGTAATATTGCTGAAATCAGTATACTGTTGAAATGAATATATTACTGAAATGGACTGGGAGTGGGGAGTCTCTGGAAAAGGATTGAATGCAATGTTCTGTTTCCATTCTGTCTTATGTTTTCAGTCTCCATTTTGTGTGTAAGAATGAGTGTGTGGTTTGAAAGTGTTTTGCTCACGACTGTGCCTAAAGTAACGCCCACATTCCTGGTAACTAGAAGTGTCTGGTTCCTATAGAGAACTGTTTTAATCAGGTTTTAATGATCTGTAAAATGACTGGTTTAAGAATTAAGGAGTGGTTAGTATATTCTGCCTGGTAACCCATTTTGAACAACGTAATCAAAAATGTATATAAATCCTGCTTGAACACCCTTTTGTAGAGAGTTTTATAGACTTTTGAATGTATATTTTCATACTATGCAATAAACTTCTCATTATCAACGAACCCGTGTTTGTGAGTTTTCAAACAACGACAGCGTTTTGGCAATGAGACATGGGATTCCAAAATCTCGGACACTTGGACCAGACGAGACAGACGGCTCTCAATGGAACACAACGCTATGATCATTTGATAAGGTAGGTGCCTTTTGAAATGCCATTAGCTTAAAATGTGGAGATTCATGAGGCCATGATGTCTCTGAAGTCTTGTCTGGGTGACGGAATTCTGATAATGAGTACGTTATTTTAAGAATCAATTGATATAATCTGTGTGGATTTAGTGGAATTGGTGAGGTAATTTAAAAATCTATTGTTACAATCTGTCTGGTTCTGTGTGAGGTACATTCTGCATGAAGTACATTCTGCGTGAGGTAACGTAACATCTGCAGTAGTTATAATCTGTGTGGTGGTTAAAATGGGTCAAAATAATTCTGTTGAGGAAAAGGAGGGTGCCGGAAAAAAATGAACTCCAAATTATATTATTAAACCAAAAGATAGTACCAGCACTCTCTGTCTCACTACTACAGATATGAGCGAATACCAGTGTATGGAATATGAATAATTTAATGACACTAATAATAAACTGAAAATATTGCAACAATAGCCAATACGTCAATGCAAGAATAGATATTACCATAGAGCAAAAATAAACTTTTACCTTAAGATTAACCAAGTATGAGTGCATACTGTCTGGCACTAATAATGTCACAGTCCATCGGTGCCCTCATTCTCAACAGATTGTTTTTGCCTAAAAAGAATCCGGGATAGTCCGAACAGTGGATTCCCAAGCGGGGTCTTCCCTGCCTGGATTAAGAAGCTATGGGAGTCTCATGTATTGCGAATCTGAGTGGGGAACACGTCCTAGGTACATGTCCAAGGTAGGGAAAATTAGTTTTTTCCCCCCAAAATGCTTTATTAGATTCTCAGATAATGGGAATGCCGGCTAATTATATGTATACAGGCATACCCCGCATTAACGTACGCAATGGGACCGGAGCATGTATGTAAAGCGAAAATGTACTTTAAGTGAAGCACTCCCTTTTCCCCACTTATCGATGCGTGTACTGTACTGCAATCATCATATACGTGCATACCTGATGTAAATAAAGCATTTGTAACAGGCTCTATAGTCTCCCCGCTTGCGCACAGCTTCAGTACAGGTAGGGAGCCGGTATTGCTGTTCAGGACGTGCTGACAGGCGCATGCGTGAACTGCCGTTTGCCTATTGGGCGATATGGACTTACTCGCGAGTGTACTTAAAGTGAGTGTCCTTAAACCGGGGTATGCCTGTACAAAATTACCATCCAGGAACTTGCAAGATCTTACAAAAATAAGATTTTTTTGCTCGCAATGAAGTTGAATTTTTTAAAAGGTGTATAGCCATTAAAATACAAAGTGATCAACACTGGACAAGGAGAGTTTGAGTGTCCGTGGAGAGAGAGAGGAGGACAAAGAATGGGCATATGCGGGAAGATCATTTGATCTTTACCATTTTTATAATCAGCCCGGTCACTGGTAAAATTTAAGGGTTTATTCGTTCTGGCCAGGCGATGAGCTTCTTAAAACCAGAAATGAGAGAGAGTATGAGAGAGTATGAGAGAAAGAGAGAGAGTATGAGAGAGAGAGAGTATGAGAGAGAGTATGAGAGAAAGAGAGAGAGTATGAGAGTGAGTATGAGAGAGAGTATGAGAGAGAGAGTAAGAGAGAGTATGAGAGAGAAAGAGAGAGAGTATGAGAGAGAGAGAGAGTATGAGAGAGGTTATGAGAGAGAGAAAGAGAGAGAGAGAGTGAGTATGAGAGTGAGTATGAGAGAGAGAGAGAGATAGAGTATGAGAGAGAGAGAGTATGAGAGAGAATCAGAATAGCAGCCCAGACAGCCCTTCTTCTTCAGCTTAAAGAATGTGCAGAGATACAAAAAACATGAAATAAGGTTTCTGCGCTCGAGCTGTCAGTAAAATCAGTAAACGTAATCCGTTTGCAGCTGACCATTTATTTATGGTATTAATATTATTTTATATGTAATCTGTGGTGCGCTGTGTGTGAATTGTGTTTTTTGTGCAGAGATACATTCCAGACACGAAAGTTAACTCGAAGGTCCACAGCTTCAAATTAGGTTTAAAAGTAGGGTAGTTATGAAAATAAGAGAAGGGAATTTTTATTAATTTAGGGGCTTATGCAGAGAGGATAGAGAATGTAAACAGCGCCATCTTTTGGCGAAAATACGCAGGCGAGAAGCTTGTCCTGCCGAGAACATGGCGGGCAATTCAAATTCGCCAGACGTGTGGCGAGAAGCGTGATTTCGCCAATGCTGAAACACGCAAGATTCCAGTAGCTCCGATGCGCATGTACGTGTCAATCGGAGCTACTAAATGGCGCGTTCAGGGGACATTTTGCCCGCCAACAAAAGTTGGCTGTATTGTGGGCAAATACAGCGCGCCAATACATGGCGAGTTTCACGCCAAGTGAAACTCGCCTAATTAGCAATTTCAAGCACACCGGAGTACCGGGTAACGGAGTACCCTGCATAGGACCAAATTTATTGCCAATCCTGCGGCGAATTTCAGACTTTCTGGGAGGTACCTCTCTGCATAAGCCCCTTAGTTTGCAGGATCAAACTATTTTGTTTTATTATTATAAGGTAGGCGAGTAATATGTGTTTTGTTGGTTTTTGTTTGTGTGTAACAAGTAAATACATTTCAATTTTATTTGTTCTGATTAAGATATGTTTGGGATTTTTTTTAAGATGCTGGTAAAATCTCATAAGCACACTGTTTAAATTATATATTAAGGGTGTCTTGCCCCATGACAATGTCTCAGAGTTTTTATATATACAGTATGTCAATTTTTTTTCTGTTCTGAGCAGAGTATCTATAGAGGCATTGTATGTTATGGAGTAAAAGGTATGATACAGTATGTCACTTTATAGTATAGAAAGTTTTTAGTGTATAATGTTTAGGATCAATATGATAGATAGAAATATAGATATATAGAGCTATAGATATACGCACACACACACATCGTGACGAAGCAGACGTGATTATGTAGCGAAACGCGTAGAGTAGGAGTCTTCCTTCACACGGAGCAGCCTGGAGAGGAACCACAGGAAGCTCAGCTACCACCGGAGTGTAACCGGATCGGACGTCAGACGCCCAGCCTTGCGGTGACGCGACGGAGCTGGGGCCGAGACAGAGGTGTACTGGGAGCCGCGGGACGGTGAGCAGGCTTGCTGATGGTCTTTCCTATACACTATTACAGTGTGACATGCCCGATTTTATTTGAAACATTGTGAGTGCATTTTTTACCTAGATTAAACTCTTTTATACTTTGGTTGATCTGCGCTATGCAAGTATTTTCCTCTCTCTTTCTACATCTGGGGTTTTCCATCCTGAGTACCGGAGCCACCCTGATGACTCCAAACTGACACCCACCACCGACTGATTGCCTAAGCCTATACTGCTGTTTTAATTCTTACATTTTGTAAGTAGATACTACAGGAGCCAAGATTTTGGAAGCTCATTGCTCATTCACACTGCACTTAGATTTTCTTGCTTTTGTGTTTCTCCCTTATGCTCCCCCTGGATTCCATGTAACCAACCCTTCCAAACAAACCATACTTGTTCAGTCTTTTTCTAATTGTACTGTCATGAACTTTAACATTTAACATGCTAACTGAGGCCTGCAGAGTCTGAGATGTAACTCTTGGGTTTTTTGCAATTTCTCTGAGCATTTGGGGTGAATTTGCTGGGACGTCCACTCCTGGGAAGATTGGAAACTGTCTTGAATGTTTTCCACTTTTGAATAATCTTTCTCACTGTAGAATGATGGACTTTAAATTGTTTGGAAATGGCCTTATAACCCTTCCCAGATTGATGGGAAGCAACAATTGCTTCTCTAAGTTCATTGCTGATGTCTTTCCTCCTTGGCATTGTGTTAACACACACCTGAATGCTCCAGATCAGCAAACTGCTAAAACTTATTTTCTAAGGTTATTAGAACATGTAGCTTGTAATTCTATTCTTGCATTAATGTTATTTTCCCTTATATTGTAGAAATGACAGTACATTTTTTAAACAAATTGAATAAAGACAAGTGGGGATATAAGGGTACTTACCACCAACAGGAAATGAACCCATTTCACTTTTTATGGTTGCAAGACGTTCCTCAGGGTTTGGCTCTTCTTTCTCTGACGTAACCTCTACACTCTGTGGCACAACCACTGGAAAACATGGCAATAAGAAAAGAAAAATCAATCATGTAAAAGCTAGGTGTGGGGGCATTTCTTCTGATATTTCCTCCGAAATCGGTATAATAGCATAGTAGTAAGAATTGTAAAGAAATGTTACTGACCCTTCTGGCAGAAAATTAGTTAAAGAGTTGAAGACATATTATATCTTACCTTCTGGTGGTTCTATGATGAAAATAAATATAGCCCCCTCTTGGTTGACTACTGGTTTCTATAAGCAGTTTTCCCCAACTCCAGTCCTCAAGTAACCCTAACAGTCCAGGTCAAAACGATTGAGCCACCAGTGCAAATGTGAGCATATTCTTAAAACCTGGACTTTTAGGGGTACTTGAGGAGTGGAGTTGGGGTTAATTATGATAATGGGTTAACTGTGTGGGCTCCAGGTTTATCCCCTCAGCTTTCTACATCATGATCTGTGATGCCAGAATGGAGGGTATAAACAGCCACATACTTTGTTCTACAAGCAGGTTCAACAGAGTCTCAACAGAGGCCTCCATGCAAGTTCTGTAAATATGTTGTGTGTGCGCATCTAGTCTGCTGCAAGGTCTTTAGAAAAATACAGTGCGCCCAGTCCTTTAGCTCCTATCTCGTCACAGTCAATGTGATTCTCCCTGCAGCTCCCAGTCTCCAATGAACAGCGGGGCAATTCCAAGCACAAAAAAAAAAGGGGGGCGTAAAGGAGAAACAACAAAGACATTTAGTAAAAGCAAAATACAATTTATATGCAGAATGGAACATATAACACATACATAAAATAAAGGTGGATCGCAGTGATCCTGATCATCAGCAATAACACAGAGGATCGGGCCTCAACTCACTGAAGCCCAGCGATTCCAAAGTCCTAGTTGTTGAAAGCAAAGAGAAAAGTTCCGGCCCCAATGATGGAATTAAGATGCCGGATCAGTCCTTCAGTCGGCATCCTCGTGGGTATGCACAGATGGCAGCTTCCGCTGTCTCTGCCAAAAGCATAGGAATTTTTGTTGAAATGTTCTTCTATGCCACCTGACCCACTTCACCACCTGTATGGTCACTGATAGTGCCCATCAGCCACATATGCCTTGACAAAATACATTTTCTCTTTTGTCGGAGAGAAGAACCACTCTGCCTTGCTGTGTGTTTATCTCCATTCCCCGGAATCTGAGATTCTGGGTTGAGCTCTTTTCCGTGTTGACCAAGCAGCCCTGATGTTTAATGAATTCTAGCATCCTTGATAGGTGTTGGAGTAAGATGACTCAGTCCTGTGTCTATCAGAATATCCTGCCTCCAGCTGTTCCGTGATCAGCACCACCCATCCTCTGCTCTCCACCTACCCGCCCAAGCCTGTCTATCTGAAGAGAGAAAGATGGCCCACCAACAGAAGGGAAGAGCAGCCCCCCCCCAAGACCATGTGCCCCGGGCTTTGCCAGGGCTATAGCTACGCCCCTGGGTTGGCTTAATAAAACGCAAGTCTCTACAGAACAGAGGGGTAAATGGAGGTGAAGAAAAGGAGAATACAGACAGTAAATGAGATGAGGTGATGATCAGGGAGAGGAAATGGTAAATAGAGAAATTATAGAGAGACAAGCTTCTGAATTAATCTTGGCATTTAGAGTCTACGAGCATAGGCAGAACACACTGGTCAAACAGTGGAACGTGATCTTAAAATTATTTTTTTTCTCAACTGCGCTCCATCTCATCTATTGAAGGTCAGCGACCCATTTCCAACCTTATACTAATTTGAGAGCCATTTTACTCCTCCAACGCTGTTGCACGTTGCTTCTCCATAATATCCAGCAAGCCTGTGAACTTCTTATGAGAGGCAAAATACTCCCTTAAGGTGACCATACTACTTTGTAACAAAATAGCCTTTGTCTACAAAAAAGGATGTTAAGTTACTCACCATCAACAGAAAATGTAACCATTTCTCCCATTATTGGGGTTGGATGTTGCCCAGTGTTTGGCTCTTCTTTTTCTGACTTAATCTGTATACTCTCCGGTACAACCACTGCAAAATCTGCCAACAAGAAAAGCAAAATCCACTATGTAAAGCTGAGAGTGGAAACTCTTCTTGTGATATCACAATACAGAAATACTTTGTAATGATTCCTACGTGGATGTGAAAAGTAAGTGATTGTACTTGTTTATTAACCTGGAGTGCTGAAAACATTGATGAAGTAATATTGCTGAAATCAGTATATTGTTGAAATGAATATATTACTGAAATGGACTGGGAGTGGGGGGTCTCTGGAGAAGGATTGAATGCGATGTTCTGTTTCCATTCTGTTATGTTTTCAGTCTCCATTTTGTGTGTAAAAATGAGTGTGTGGTTTGAATGTGTTTTGCTCATAGTAGATTTATGACTGTGCCTGAAGTAATGCCCACATTCCTTGTAACAAGAAATGTCTGGTTCCTACAGAGAACTGTTTTAATCTAGTTTTAACCAGGTTTAATGATCTGTAAAATGATTGGTTTAAGAATTAAGGAGTGGTTAGTATAATCTGCCTGGTAACCCATTTTGAACAAAGGAATACAAAATGTATATAAAGCCTACTTGAACACTCTTTTAGCAGAGAGTCTTATAGACTTTTGAATGTGTATTTTCATACTATGCAATAAACTTCTCATAATCAACGAACCCGCGTTTGAGAGTTTGCAAACAACGACAACATGTTGGAGTTTTTGGTGCTACCGATGTTCAAACCTCAATAACAATAATATTCTCAATATAACCTTAGACAATCATGTGTATTTTATTTATTAGAACATGTAGCTTGTAATTCTATTCTTGCATTAATGTTATTTTCCCAAATATTGTAGAAATGTCAGCACATTTTTTGAACAATTTGAATAAAGACAAGTGAGGATGTAAGGTCACTTACCACCAACAGGAAATGAACCCATTTCACTCTTGATGGTTGTCAGACGTTCCTCAGTGTTCGGTTCTTCTTTATCGGACTTAACCTCTAAACTCTGTGGCACAATCACTAGAAAACATGGCAATAAGAAAAGAAAAAGTCACAATGTAAAGCTGGGAGTGGGGGCTCTTCTGATATCGGTAGAATAGAATACCCCTTGTATAAAATGTATTTCAACCCTTCTGGTAGAAAATTACTTAAAAAGCGGTGAATACATATCTTACCTTGTCTTGTATATAATGTATAACCCTGCTCACTTAATGTAATCATGTATTTGTCATCATAACTCTGTGCCCAGGACATACTTGAAAATGAGAGGTAACTCTCAATTTAATACTTCCTAGTAAAACATTTTATAAATAAATTTTAAAAAATACCTGCTGGTGGTTCTATGATGAACAAGTGTGTAGCCCCCTCTTGATTGACAACTGGTTTCTATAAGGCAGTGTTTCCCCAACTCCAGTACTCAAGTACCCGTAACAGTCCAGGTTATAAGGCTATCCCTGCTTGAGCACAGGTGAATCAATCAAACCGAGTGAGCCACCTGTACTAATGTGAGCATATTCTTAACTCCTGGACTGTTATGGGCTATTTGAGGACTGGAGTTGGGGTTAATTATGATGATTGGTTAACTGTGTGGGCTCCAGGTTTTACGCCTCCGCTTTGCACATCATGATCTGTGATGTCAGCATGGAGGGTATAAACAGCCACATACTTTGTTCTACAAGCAGGTTAACCAGAGTCTCAACTGAGGCCTCCATGCAAGTTCTGTAAATATGTTGTGTGTGTCTAGTCTGCAGCAAGGTATGTTCTGTCACTATTTGTTATTTTATAATGTGCCCAGTTCTTTGGTAAGCTCTTGTTAGAGAATCGTAAAATAGTCAATTGAAACCCAATTTACCGTAATTGTATTTTCCTGGAGAGTCCTTCCATGGCAGTGCTCACCAATGGGTTAAGTTCCACCCTCCAGCTGAGATAGGACAGAAATCTACCCGTGGAAGGACACTAAATAGCTCCTTCTTTCCTCCCCAGGTAGTCTTGGTACAAAAGCTGAAATATATAACTAGAAGCATCTTAAATCTAAACTTTGTGAGGGAATTGGTGAGCACTGCCAGGGAAGGACTCTCCAGGAAGAGAAAATTACAGTAAGATAGTACCAATTTTCTATTTCACTGTTGTCCACATGGCAGTGGTCACCAATGGGACTTGCCAAATCAGCACCCACATAAAACAAAAGGGAGGGTGTCCTAGAATAAAACACCACACTCCTTGACACTTAAATATGATATTTTATTTAAGTGGTGACAACTGACTGCAGGACCTTTCTTACAAAGCATGCGGAAACGGTAAATAGAGAAATTAGAGAGGGTCAAGCTTCTGGATTAATCTTGGCATTTAGAGTCTACGAGCACAGGCAGAATACACTGGTCAAACAGTGGAAGGTGATCTTAAAATTATTGTTTTTTTCCAAATGTGCTCCATCTCATCCGTTGAAGGTCAGGGACCCATTTCCAACCTTTATACTCAATTGAGAGCCATATTACTCCTCTAACTCTGCTGAACGTGGCTTATCCAGAACACCCAGCAGGCCTACGGACTTCCTATGAGAGGTAATTAACCCTGAATACTCCTTAAATGTGACTACATATGGATTCCTAACTGGACGTGAAAAGTAAGTGATTGTACTTGATTATTAGTCATATGTAGAAGCACATGCACACCGCTGGTAGGTGCTGGAGGGGGGTACTTATCTGCCGGTGCGCTGTATCCAGGGAGGTCCAGACATCCCAGAGGTACTTGAGCAAAGGAATGGAAGCAGGCACACGGTCTTACTAAAGGTGCAGTTTATTGTGCCACCAAAGGTCCAACGTTTCGGCAAATAGATTGCCTTTATCAAGGAGAGCCCTCTCCTTGATAAAGGCAATCTATTTGCCGAAACGTTGGACCTTTGGTGGCACAATAAACTGCACCTTTAGTAAGACCGTGTGCCTGCTTCCATTCCTTTGTACTTGATTATTAACCTGGAGTGCAGGAAACAGTTTTTGGTGTTACCAATGTTCAAACCTCAATAACAATAATATTCTCATAATAATAACAACAATAACACACATGATTTTCAAAGGTTATTAGAACATGTAGCTTGTAATTCTATTATTGTATTAATGTTATTTTCCCCAATATTGTAGACATGTCAGTACATTTTTTAAACAAATTGAATAAAGACAAGTGGGGATATAAGAGTACTTACCACAAACAGGAAATGAATCCATTTCACTCTTTATAGTTGTCAGATGTTCCTCAGTCTTCGGCTCTTCTTTCTCTGACTTAATCTCTAAACTCTGTGGCACAACCACTGGGAAACCTGGCAATAAGAAAAGAAAAATCCATCATGTTAAGCTGGGAGTGGGGGCTCTTCTTCTGATATCTCCTCAGTAGAATAGTAGCAAAGAATTGTAAAGAAATGTGTTACTGGCCCTTCAGGCAGAAAATTAGTTGAAGACATATCTTACCTGCTGGTGGTTCTATGAGGGGAAAAAAAGTATAGCCCCCTCTAGGTTGACTACTGGTTTCTATAAGCAGTTTTTTCCAACTCCAGTCCTCAAGTATCCCTAACAGTCCAGGTCAAACTGAGTGAGCTACCTGAGCATATTCTTAAAATCTGGACTGTTGGACTGAAGTTGGGGTTAATTTTGATAATGGGTTAACTGTGTGGGCCCTAGGTTTAACCCCTCTGCTTTCAACATCATGATCTGTGATGTCAGCATGGAGGGTATAAATAGCCACATACTTTGTTCTACAAGCAGGTTCACCAGAGTCTCAACTGAGGCCTCCATGCAAGTTCTGTAAATATGTTGTGTGTGTCTAGTCTGCAGCAAGTTATGTTCTGTCAATATTTGTTAATTTACAGTTTGTAAGGTGCCATGTCCTTTAGAAAGTGCATGTTGGAGCGGGGTTTCCGGTGGCATCATTGGGTAAGTTTGGGTGAGGAAAGAGCTTTGTGGGCCCTATCGGATAAACCCAATTATTAGCGCTTTCCCCCCCAAATTTTCCCACACAACTACCTGGCCCAATACTAAACAACCGACAATGTCAAACAGGCTGAAGAAACCACCCACTCAAGGGGTTACTAAGTACTTTTCTCCACCACAGCGGAGCTCGGAGACAGCAGCGGAGATTCAAGATGGTGCCGGAGCACACGGTGCCACAGGAGCAGGAGATAGACGAGACCGGCCAAGGGAAGGACCCGTCTCGGAGGAGACGGTTACACAGACTTAACTTCCATGCATGAAAAACTCCACATCTCCCTGCAGTCCGATTTAAAAGCTGCGGTCGCGGAACTCAAGCAAGAGATTACAGGCCTCACAGCAAGAACCTCCGAGTTGGAGAAAAAACTAGGAGAGACGCCAACCAGAAGCGGACGAGGAGATAATCCGCCTAGGAGAAAAGATCTCTAACCTTAAAGACGGTCTGGAGGACCAGGAGAACCGGGATAGGCGGCAGAACTGGAGAGTCCGCAATATCCCAGAAACAGTTCTGCCTGCTCTCCTCCGACCATACCTGATGAAATTCTTTGGCTCAATATGTGGGGACATTGACGAAAAAGATATGGAAATCGATTGGGTCCACCGAGCACTGGACCCAAAATCAGATGACCCCAAACGCAGGATGGATGTGGTTATCCAGCTGAATAGTTACGCTACTAAAGAAAGAATAAATCGGAGCCTGCTGGGAAAAGGACTCAGTCAAATTCGAGAATGAATCCCTCCAGGTATTTAATGACCTCTCCAGGGTTACTGTGGGCCGTCGACGCGAACTCAAGCGCCTTACTCTCCTCCTCCACGATAATGCAAACAAATATCGCTGGGGATTTCCGTTTGAACTGACCGCCAACAAAAATGGAAAATACCTGCCTTTAAGGAATCCCGAGGAGATGTACCAATTTGCCCGCGCACTGGGCCTGACTACCCCACCCACATGGAACGAGGAGGCTGCAGATCCAAAGACCGGCGATCATGAAAGCGCCCCGGTCCAAAGCCTCAGAAATGATCACGGGACTGGGCCATCCGAGAAATAAATAAATAACTAAAAAGTACCACTTACCGTTTTGCCCTGTTGGCTGCCGTTTCCTTCACAAGGGATAACAAGAGTCGGAGGCTGAGGCTGGAGCAGTGTCGAGAGCGGAGATCCGACTGTCCCCGTCCCTTCCCGATCCACCCGATGGAATGATGACAACATAGCCAAATGGTCAATGAAGGATCCTTGGCTCCTGTTTGAGCGTGGGCCGGGAGGGGGGTGGGTTTGTTTTGGGTTTGTTTTCGGCGGTTCCCGAGCTTTGCTCCTGGTATATCGGCTACGATTGATGGTGCAAGGAGACCCAAGCGGGACTGAAAAGGACCGGATCGATCCAGGACAGCAAGATAAACGGTCTGTGGCGGGGCGGGGGGTTCTGCTACCGGAGACAGGCTGAGATATATAGAGAGACCTAGGGTATCCTGAGGCCTCGCCTGTCCCCGATCGGAAACTAAAGTAATAGGCGGCCACTGACCTCAACCCTCCGAGGCACATACCATTCCATTGGAATCGTTCAGTTTATAGGAAAAAAACAAAAAACAAAGTTGTGTTCTTTGCTAAACTATGTAGATTGCCTTTCACAGTGCCCTACTCACCCCCCCCCCCTATTCCCATACTTCTACCCCCCCCCTCTTCCCATACTTTTGCCCCCCCAACCTACCTGTACCCCCTCCCCCCTCCCCTCTCCTATCCCCCCTCCCGAGTGGGCCTGTTTTGTTTCTCACAATCACTACTGACTTCTTTAAAAAATATATATATCAGGAGACCAGGTACCGGGAACGCGCTCGCACAGTGAGGGGACCGCGCGTGCGTGCGTGCAGTGCGTGAGCCGGAGCGTGCAGACCTCGCAGCGAGGGGATGATGCAGAGATTGAGTAATTAAGGAGAGGTTAGCCGGTGGAGGATGCAATGTGACGGGGACACGTTGGGAAGAGCGAGTCCCCCGATCCGTTACAATATTCCAGCCTTCTATCCATCAACAACCAAGTAATATCACTAAGGAGGATATTACTCTGACAAATCCCACTGACATTGCAAATGCATTCAATGATTACTTTGTGGGGTGGGCTACTAACTTATTAGCGAAACACAACCCAAACCACAAACATGAACCTCATTCTGAGAGTACCCCTATAGCCCCACCCTCTCCCAACACTGCTCATAATTTTCAAATTTGTACCAGTATCTGATGAGGAGATTACACAAGTGCTCCAGAAATTAAAACTAAGCAGCCAACATGGACCTGATTTACTGCAGTCTAAGTTCCTACAATTTGGTGCCAGGCTATTGTAAACCGCTCGCTTTCCTAGGCAACTCTATTCTGTCTGCAGGCCATATCCCCAAGATCTGGAAAACTGCCAGAGTATCCCAATCTTCAAAAGTGGGGACCCAAACACTGTCTCAAAACTACAGGCCAATGTCTCTTCTCCCAATACTAGCCAAAGTCATGGAAAACTGTTCACTCCCAGTTAAACGATTACTATACCAAGAAAAATTTCCCTAGCTATTCCTATCTGGCTTTCGCCTCAAGCAATGATATCTAGTGTGGAATGGAACAACATACGGGTGCAATATTCCTAGATTTTGCAAAGGCTTGATAAACAAACTCCAGTGCTCTGGAATAGGGAAGCATGCTTTAAAAATTGTGTAATTCCTACCCAACAGGTAGATCCCAACATGTGTCTATCTCAGGCTCTAACTCCAACCCCTTAGATATCACCTGCGGTGTTCGATAAGGCACTGTTCTGGGGCCCCTACTCTTCTCAGTGTTCATCAATGATCTTCCTATAGCTTGTAAGGGAGATTCAATACACATGTATGCAGATGACACAATCTTTTATGCACACAGCCCTAGCCTCTCCGACCTTGAACACATACTTCAATCTGACTTTGAGACTCTAAAATTGGATATCCCAAAACAAACGGTTTTTAAACACTGAAAAGACTAAGGGCCTCATTCAGAAAGCGTCGATAAGGCCCTTATCGAGCACTTATCGGCCAAAATGGCTACTCGTATTCAGTAAGCCTCGATAACGGCCTGTATCGCCGCAAAATCTTATGACCAAAAGAAAATCGCAGATTGGCGATCAGCCGCTTATCGACTATTTTTGGAAGGATCATAAACTCGCGCAATTCTAGTAGCCGCGATTCGCCTATCGCAGACCTGAAAGGCGATCTTCTCCCCAAATCCAATCCACCTCAAAATTTAGGTAAATTGGTGGGGAGATGCCTCGATGAGCTGCGATATGTCGGGACTTAGAAAAAATCAGGCCCTTTTCCTGCTTCGGATTGATGCCGGGGGTCACCGTAGTGGATAGCCATTAATATCAGCACCGGAGGCCCCCGGCATGCATCCGATGCAGGAAAAATGCATTTACAGCAACTTCATTACCTTAGTGGCTAACCGCTAAGGCAATGAAGGGGTTAAACACCCATGCCAGGCTTACTGTGGCTAGCGAGTGTGGGTGAATGGGGAATTTGGCCCTTAGTGGCTATTTAGGCCTTGCGGGGGGACTTAACTCCTTCATTACCTTATCGGTTAATACCGCCAAGATAATAAAGGGGTTAACCAACCCGCTAACCATACGCAAGGTCTAGACACCCATCTTTAGGGCTAATACCCCCTTCACCCACCCGGGAGGCCTTAGCATCAGCATCAGATGCTGTTGGAGGCCTTCAAGGTACGTGAGCTTCCTGTTTCACCGGGAGTCGGAGGGCCACCGCTTCTAATGGTAAGTAATATATTGAATGTTTGTAAATGTCTCTTTTTACAGGTTTTTTTCATTGGATGTGTTTTTTTATTTTTTTGGGGGGAGGCACATTGACCGATAATATATTAATCTGTACCACTTTAGGGTACAGATTAATACATTATTATGGCAATATTTGGGGGGCATTTCTGGCTTGGTATAGCTGTTGGTTTTTTCAATTACAGTTTTTTATGTGGATGTCATTGTTTGTTTTTTTCCTGCTTAATGGTAATAAAATGTTTGCGATTGGTGTTCGTTTTTAGTTAAGGTTGTATTATGTTAGCTAATGCGTTTTATGGTTATTTCAGATATTGTTTGAATTTATTTCTTTGTATTTTAATGTTTAAATTCATTAATTAATTGGTTTGATTGGTTACTGTTTAAAATAATTCGGAGTTGTTTTAGGAATTGTTTTGATTGATTAATGGTTTAATTAATTCATTGTTGATGTTGTTATTGCTTGTATTAATTGGATTAGCTGGCTACTATTTTTATTTAGTGAAGTGTGTTTTTTTGGAGTTTAGTTATGTTTTATTATTGTGTGTCTTGTGTATTAATGTATTGTAATTAGGGTGCTATAGAGGCTTATCATGCCCATATTATTATTATTATTATATAGGTATGATGTACCACTATACTACTCAATGGGTACAGGGTGGGTATAGTCAGTCCGGGGTGGGTGCTTAGGCCTCCCGGGTTTGTATCGGGGCAGGGTGGGTTAACCCCTTAATGACTATAGCGGTTAGTAACTGCTAAGGTGATTAAGGGGTTAGGTGCCATTAGAATGTCTTTATTATGTATATATGCTTTCTTGCAACGGTGGACAGAGGGACCTGCTGTTGTGGTAAGTATAACTGTATTTATTTACTTTATTTATGTATGCTAATGCAGTGTTTAATAATGGGCAAATAATCTATTATTCATATCTGGATAATCGTTATTTTGCCCATTACTGTACTGTATGGGTTTGGGCGGAGGGGGGCGTGTATTGATGTTTCTTAAATCTTTTTTTAATATACATGTGTTTCATAGTGTAGATGTGCAGGGGGTATCCGGAGCGGAACCGCGTTGGTTATATGTCTGGGGACCCCCTGCTTCCCGAGATACAGGCCCCATTATGGGGTGCCGGTATCCCTCTGCATTGAAATGTCCCGGTCACGTGACATAAAACCAACGCGGTTCAGCTCCGGAGACCCCCTGCACATCTACATTATGAAACCAATGTATATTAAAAAACATTATTTGGGGGCGACATTTCCGCTGGGAGAGGCGGAGCCGCTCTCACTGCAGCAGAAATGAATCGCCGGGTTAGGCCTTTTCAGGGGCTCGATGCTCTCGCTGGCAGCAACTCGCCCGTTTTGGGAATTTTGCTATCACAGGTAATCGAGGCTTTCTGAATACCGTGATAGCAACGTCCAAAAAAATGTCAATTTAATGGCGATAACTTTTATCAACCTTTTCTGAATGAGGCCCTAACTGTTTGGGACGAAGACTACATTTTCAAAGCATCCAATGAATGAGCTTCAGATCAGAACCAATGCTAATACCACCCTAGCACGTTACTAGTTTTAAATACTTGGGCATGTGGTTTGACTCCAATTTAACATTTGGGTTGCACATGGATACCGACATCCAAAACCTATGCCAAACTAGGTGTACTATATAGGAACAAATCCTCCCTAAGTCTGTTGGTCAGAAAGCGTATCGCACAGCAGATGCCAATTATATACTATGGGGACATAGTATATGGCACAGCCCCCCAAACCCACCTTAGCAAGCTTGATACCATCTATAATTCAATATGCCGTTTTGTTCTCCAATGCAACTACAACACACATCACTGCGAAATGCTCAAAGAACTAGATTGGCCATCACTAAAGTCTAGACGCAAAGCTAATCTTTCCTGTCTTGCCTTCAAATACTTTCTGGGCAAGCTACCCGTCTATCTGAACAAGCTCCTCACCCCTACCACATGCAACACTTATCACCTGAGATTCACTCCAAAAGACTGTTCATGGTCTCAAGGCTCACCAAAGAATCCGGCCGCTACTCCTTTTACCATGCACCTGACAACGGGAACAATCTACCAGAGATTCTCATAGCCGCCACCAGTCTAAGTTCTTTCAAAACTAAAGATGTCTCATTTTAATCAGGTCTGTAACTGTTTCATACAGCTATAACATATTATCTCTTACTGTGCATGCAATATATATATATATATATATATATATATATATATATATATATATATATATATATATATATATATATTTAGTGGTTGACAAATCACAAAAAAATCTACTCGCCACCTAGTACCAAACGTGTGCTGCTTGGGCCAATATTTACTCGCCCGGGGGTTAAATCCACTCGCCCGGGGAGAGCAAAAGTATAGGTTTGTCGAACACATATATATATATATATATATATCATACACAAACCTAGCAAGCTCAAACGCCCACACCCACCTAATCTTGACTTTATGTAATGTCACATAGAGTGCCACTGGGCTGTGGCAAGTGAATATAACAAACAGGGGGTGCCCAGTGCTACATCCAAATTACAAAACATATATCAGTTGTATGGATGTTGTGGCACCTCCCCCAGAGCTCACGTCACCTCCCCCTTTTTAATGGTGGATCTTCTCATCTTGCTGCAGGTAATGAATCTATTATGGTTCTTCCCCCTCATACAGAGGTATAGGGAACAGAATGCAGTGCAGTGTAGGACTTGCACTTATGGTTTACCTTGACGATTTGGTGTGCAAGCTTATGATTCTTTGGCCAAAATATCTAACTAAAAAAACATATTTTATTATTATTAGTATTAGCATTATTATTAGTACTGAAGCATTATTTCTTGTAATTATTACCATGTATGTTTTGTCATTTGGATGTAGCACTGGGCCCCCCGTTTGCTATATATATATTATAACCCTGCTCACTTAATGTAAACATGTACTGTCACGGCCGAGCTGAGTCTAACACTCACCCGGTCTCGGCCGCGGCAGATTTCCGGCTGGCGCCGAATTGTCCCGCGCACCAGCCGGAGCCTCGGAGGATCGGTCCTCCGATCGGAGCATCCCCCTCCCCTCTCCGGGTCCCCCGGGCCCCCCACCGCCGTCCCCCGCATCTCCTGCACACAGGGCTCCCTTCGGGGAGCCCTGGGCACGTGCGCCATGCTCGCACGCACCTGATGAAGCGTGACCGCGCATCGGTGACGCGCGGCATGCCGCGGGAGAAAAAAAAAACAGGTCTTCACGTGGCTTGCGGCTCCAGCTGCTTTAGACTCAGCGGCGCCGCCACTGTATTTGTCATCATAACTCGAAAACGAGATGTTACTCAATGTATTACTTCCTGGAATAACATTTTATAAATAAACTTGTTCAATTTTTCACACTAATAGTTATTCCCATTTTGTGCACCTTTATTGCATTTGGCATTTATTTAGCATTTGTATTTGTTTTCATGAACTTAAAGGTAGTTCTAGTCAGGTTTTTGAGCTGCAAATTAATCACTTTATTTTACATCACTTTTTATATCACTAGCGCCGAGTAATTTTTTCACTTTCACTTGTAGAGGACAACCTGCTTTTAGGTGCTTTTTGCTTTCCCAACATTTTAGATATTCCCTTACGGTTTGCAGTAAGGAGTTACATTAGTCCATGCTTGCCGCCTGTCTCTGCCAATGGCGTAAGAAGTTTTGTTGATACGTTCTTCTATGCCATCTGACCCACTTAACCACCTGTATGGTCGCCGATAGTGCCCATCAGCCTCATGCATTGACAAAATACATTTTCTCTTTTGTCGAAGGGAAGAACCACTCGGCCTTGCTGTGTGTTTAACTCCATTCCCAGGAATCTGAGACTCTGGGCTGGGCTTAATTGGGTCTTTTCCGTGTTGGCCAACCAGCCGTGATGTGAAATGAATTGTAGCATTCTTGATAGGTGTTGGACTAAGAGGACTCGGTCTTGTGCCTTTATAAGAATTTCATCCAGGCAGGGAAAAATTGTATTCCTTTATTTCGGCGATGAATGTTATCAACACCTTTGTGAATATTCTTGGTGACAGAGAGACCAAAAGGGAAGAGCTCTGAATTGGTAGTGTGCTACCCCTATTGCAAATTGCAGATACTTTCTGTGTCTGTGACATATGGGTACATGGAAGTAGGCATCCTTTAGGTATACTAATACAAGCCAGTCCCCCTGGTCCATTGCAGCAATAATGGTACTCAGGGACTCAATTTTGAATTTCCTTACCATTGAGGAGTTTGTTTACTCCTCTTACATCCAGGATAGACCTTAATTCACCTATTCTCGAGGAACATTGGTGAGTAAACACATCAATATCTTTCTTGTGGTGGAGCTGATTGAATTGCACGATAGTTCATAAGCTGTTGGATACTGCTGGTTAATACCTGCCTGGCAAGTTTGTTTTCCGGTCATCGGGATCTTATGAACATGTGCCCTGCAGGTATAGTTTTGAATTCCAGAAAGTATTCCTTGCAGACAACGTTGAGCAGCTAAGAGTCCATAATCTTTTGCACCCAAACGTTCTGGAATTGCCGGAGTCTTCCTCCGACGTGGAATGTATCTCATATAGAGTGGCTGAGAAGTTCGCATGAGGGTCCATTTCTTCTTTGCCCACAAAAAAAAAAAAGGAGAGAGTTCTGGCCTCCGTGTAAGGAGGCTGTTCTTGAATAACCCCTTCCAGGCCTATAAGATCTCATTCCTCGACTGTTGACCCTCTCATTCATACTTGAAATTGGGACATGAAATCTTCTCTTCCTTTCCTGTGGAAGAAATAGAGTTTTGCTTCCAGAACCTTCTCAATGATGGAATCGAGTTTCCTATGGAACAGATGATGACCTTCGAAAGGAATTGAACACAGATTGCTCTTAAATGACAAATCTGCCTGCCAATACATTGGCCAAAGTGCTCATCTGGCTGCGACAGACAGTGCCATTGACCTTCCCCGTCAGCCTTGCTGAATCCAGTGATGCTTCTGCTACAAAGTTCGCTGCCAGTTTTAGCTCAGAGAGTGCCTCAACTACCTGGGATCTTTCAACTCCTTTCTCCAGGGCTTTCTCCACATTAGCAATACATACACTTCATAGCTCGACACAGATGTTATGGCTACAGAAGGCCTGCAAGCTGTGTCCACAGCAGTAATCGATCCCTTCAAGTCGCTCTCCATCCACCTGTTCAAACAGTGTTGAAAGGAGGACGCATTGTCCACAGGCAGGGTTATTCTTTTGGCTAACCTTGATACCCCCTGCATCCTTCGGTGGAGAATCCCATGCTTCCACTTTTTCCTCGAATGGGTACATTCTTGAAAATGTCCTTGTCAGGACATTGTCCTAGATATCCTGCTCCTAGCCACATTTCCTCTGTCTGCCCACCGGGGGTGTTTTCTGTCTGCTCTGCGTTTTCCTCAGTCTCCTCTTGGTGCTCCTGTCCTCTGTCCCTGTCTGTCTTTATAGTTTCCTGTACTTCCTGGCCTTTGCTTTGTGTTCTCTGACCTTTGCCTGAACCAGTCCCTGTATTTTGTTCGTGTCCATTAATAAAAGGCCCTTGCCTGCACTAGGCTTGTCACCATCTGTTCTTGCCCTGCCTCTGTCCCTGTGGAATTCCTGATGCCGACCACTGTCTGTGACCCCGACCACTATTCTTCCCGCCTGCCCTGGACCCCTGCTTGTGACCCAGACTATGATTATTGCTGCATGCCCTGGACCCTTACCTATCAACCAGATGTCTCCTTGCCAGCTCCCTGCTGTTTTGGCCACTGAGCTCATATCTGCACTGGAAGTCTTGAGTCAAAGCAGCTTTTTGTCTGGCTGGGACCACTCTCCTTTGATCATCTCCTCCACCCTTCATGGACCAGGAAGGTTCATGGTTTCTTCTGTAGGATCCTGAATAAGCAATCCAAGTTCCGAAAGGGAAGGCTTGTCCTCGGTCTGTAAGATCTCTCTTCCTGCCTTGAGAAGTGGCTAGAACAAAAGTGGACGATTCTTCCTCTGCTGAAAACTCATTCTCTGAAGATTACATTTCCAGTTCCATCCTGCTGAATTGTTTGCCCTCTGAATTCTCAGAAGATTAATCTTGCCGGCTTTCCAGGCTAGTAAATGATCTTGCCCACTTCTGGCCTGTCATGGGCAGACTTTGAAGAGGCTGCTTCAATGACCTGGGTTCTGCGTTGTTCATTCCTGAGATGAAATCAGACATCGGATCAATTGTTTTTTTTGCCGCATCTCTTCGGCAATCTCCAAAAAGCCTTTTATTTTCCAATGCAAGCTTCTCACAAGACCCACAATGTTTTGTTTTCTTCGTGGTCTTCTTTACAACAGTTAGTTATGTAGGCGCTCTGGCCACTGGATACACCTGTTAAGACCCTGGAGTACGGACATAATATGAATATCAGTAATTATAGCCATCTCTTTTTTTAAAACACAAATAACAAGAGAACTACTACTAACTTTAGTGTAATCATTTCAGTGCAGTTATATATAATGTAATGATTTTGTAAAGGTCAGTTGATTATAATATGCATACATGCAGAGTATAAAAGCAGGGGTTGAATATTGTAATTTTGACATAAAGGAAGAAATGTCACAAGATCTAGAGTAGTTTGCCAAATCCCTGTGTTATTTCAAGTGTCACACTTGTGGGTGTTGTGTTTTTGCAGACCTGGCTGCTGCCAGTTGACTTTGAGCCATGATCACACACACACACGCTGCAGAAAGTTGTAGCTGCCTGATGTTACCTGCTTGACCTATCTCCATTGTGAGCATGGGCCTGATAGGTTCCCGAACATTACCAGCAAAATTAGATCTCTTTTATATACTGACGAATACTACAACTACTACTTCCCTGGGGCTTACATTGGGACTTTAGCAACCACAGAAGAGCTTTAGAAGAGCTTGCACGCATGGTGTATCCTGGTTAAGGTCCTGATAGGCTTTCAGACTTTAGTAGTGCCTGTAGTTATGGTAGGCTTACAGCAATTACACCTTTACAGGCTTCCAGCGTGTGTGCTGTCCTCTGCACATCTTAATCCTCCTGTGAGAGTAACAGGGCAGCGAGAGCATGTGCTTATTTGGCACGTTTAAATCCTCCGTTTTTTTTTTTTTAAATATCTTTTCCGTGACGCCACGCGGCCTTGCGCGAGCTTCCTCCATGCTACTCATGCATCCACGTGGTCACATGCACTCGCCTGCCAAAGCGGCTTCGGGAGCTGCTGGCCTCAGCGGCTATTTGCAGCATGGCTGTCTGACGGCCCCCGGAACAGCTAACTCCTTGGAGCTCAGACGTCCGTTCTACAGCGAGAGAGAGGCAGACAACTCCCCTGGATTGATTACTAGGTAAACAGGTAAGCCCCCACTATACTACGTAAAAGCACTAACCTCTACCCCAGCTGGGTAGGACAGAAAAAAAGAAGATTAATTAGTTTGGGTGTTCTAGTCGCATAACTACAAAATACCAGATATTCCCTCCTTGCAGATTTGAAAGCCACCAAAATAGCTCCCCTACTCACTTAACACGTGAGGATCCATGCTGGTAGTGAGCAGCGCTCCTCTGGAGGTGCAAAGATATGAGGTTCCTTGATTTATATTTGTTGGATATCAGCTGTGTCTGTATAAAAAAAGAAACAGAAGAAATTACATAGTTACATAGTAGATGAGGTTGAAAAAAGACGTACATCCATCAAGTTCAACCTGTGCTAAATTTAGACAACAGATACTTTATTCTATATCTATACTTACTTATTGATCCAGAGGAAGGCAAACAAAAAACCCCATTAAGGGGAAAAATGAATTCCTTCCTGACTCCAAGAATTGGCAAATCGGATTAATCCCTGGATCAATATCCTTCCCATGTATACTTATTTGGTATATCCCTGTATATCTTTCCCATCTAAAAAGATGTCCAACCTTTTTTTGAACAAATCTATTGTATCTGCCATCACAGTCTCCATGGGTAATGAATTCCACATTTTAACTGCCCTTACTGTAAAGAACCCTTTCCTTTGTTGCTGGTGAAATTTCCTTTCCTCCAACCTTAAGGGATGGCCCCGAGTCCTTTGTACTGCCTGTGGGATGAATAGTTCTTTTGAAAGCTCCTTGTATTGTCCCTGAATATATTTGTATATAGTTATCATATCCACTCTCAGACGCCTCTTTTCTAATGTAAATAAATCTAATTTAGCTAGCCTCTCCTCATAAGTTAGAATGTCCATCCCCTTTATTAATTTGGTGGCTCTTCTCTGCACTCTCTCTAGTTCCATAATGTCTTTTCTTAGGATTGGTGCCCAAAATTGTACTCCATATTCAAGGTGTGGTCTTACTAATGCTTTGTAAAGGGGCATAATTATGTTTACTTCCCTTCCATCCATTGCCCGTTTGATGCAAGATAAGATCTTGTTTGCCTTTGCAGCTACTGCATGACATTGGGCACTATTGCTAAGCCTGCTGTCTACAAGCACTCCTAAATCCTTCTCCATCAAGGATTCCCCCAATATATTTCCATTTAATTTGTAAGTCGCCCTTTTATTCTTGCATCCCAAATGCATAACCTTACATTTATCTGTATTAAACCTCATTTGCCATTTACATGCCCACGTTTCCAGTCTCTCCAAGTCCTTCTGAAGAGAAATTACATCCTGCTCTGATTCTATTACCTTACACAATTTAGTATCATCAGCAAAGATGGAGACTTTGCTCTCGATTCCAACCTCAAGGTCATTAATAAATAAGTTAAAAAGCAGGGGTCCCAGTACCAATCCCTGAGATACTCCACTCACGACTTTAGCCCAACTTGAAAAAGTTCCATTTATGACAACCCTCTGTTGTCTGTCCTTTAACCAGTTTTCAATCCAGGTGCATATATTATTACTGAGTCCAATTTTCTTTTTTTTGTACACCAACCTCTTGTGTGAAACCGTATCAAAAGCCTTTGAAAAATCTAAGTAGACCACATCAACTGCATTACCCTGGTCTAAATTCCTACTTACCTCCTCAAAGAAACAAATAAGATTAGTTTGGCAAGATCTATCTTTCATAAATCCATGCTGACTATTTCTAATGATTTTGTTTTCCATTAGGTATTCCTGAATATTATCCCGTATTAAACCTTCAAGTAGTTTCCCTACTATTGAAGTCAGGCTTACAGGTCTGTAATTCCCCGGGTGTGATCTAGCTCCCTTTTTAAATATAGGCACCACATCTGCTTTACGCCAATCTTGTGGTACTGAGCCTGTGAAAATGGAGTCCTTGAATATTAAATATAATGGTTTTGCCATTACTGAGCTTAACTCCTTGAGAACTCTTGGATGTATGCCATCGGGGCCAGGTGCCTTATTTACTTTAATTTTTTCAAGTCGCTTATGAACTTCTTCCTCAGTTAACCAATTGGTCATTAATATGGAGGTTGTGGCTTCCTCCTGTGGCGCTACTATTGAACTTGATTCTTCCCTGGTAAACACAGAGGCAAAGAATTTGTTTAATACCTCTGCTTTTTCCTTATCTCCAATAATATGCCTACCCATCTCACACTGAAAGGGTCCTATATTTTATTTTCTCATTTTTTTGTTATTAAGGTACTTAAAGAACTTTTTAGGGTTGACCTTACTTTCTATTGCAATCCTTTTTTCATTATCCATTTTTGCTATTTAATTGCTCTTTTGCAATTTTTGTTACATTCCTTATAATTCTGATATGATGTCTCTGCCCCTTCTGACTTAAAGAATCTAAACGCCTTCCTCTTCTTGTCCATTTCCTCCCTACCTGTTTATTTAGCCACATTGGTTTTGACTTATTTCTTTTATACTTATTACCCAAGGGTATACACTGATAAGTGTGCTTTTCTAACAATGTTTGAAAGACTGGCCATTTATCTTCTACATTTTTCCCTGCAAAAACATCATCCCATTGTATTACAGCTCAACCCCGTGATAGCGCGATCCGCTATAACGCGGTTTTGAGCATGGACACCAAATTTTAAAAAAATAAATAAAAAAATTTCAAATTAAAAACAAAAATTTTTTTGCACACTGCCCAGTACACACTCACAGCACCAGCACCAGCACCAGCACCAGCACACACACACACACACACACACACACAGCCCCCCCTACCTTTTTTTGTCAGCCACCTTTGGGTGCATTGTGGACTGCTGGGAGGGGGGAGGAACGGTGCAAGGCTGGGGGAGGGGCTGCTGCTGCGACGCTGGGCTCAGGGAGAGCCCCCCTCTCCCTGTCTGTATCTCTGTTGCTGTGGGGGAGCATTGAAGGAAGCTGATCCCTGGCCGGGAACTCAGAAACAGCTGACATCCCATGAGCTCTCCTCCCCCTCGCACCTTCTCTGCACAGATAAACTGTTGCAGATGCTAGGTAAGTGCTGCTGTGGTTTGGGGGGGGGGGGTGCTGCTGTGGTTTGGGGGGGGGGGGTGCTGCTGTGGTTTGGGGGGGGGGTGCTGCTGTGGTTTGGGGGGGGGGGGTGCTTCTGTGGTTTGGGGGGGGGGGGTGCTGCTGTGGTTTGGGGGGGGGTGCTGCTGTGGTTTGGGGGGGGTGCTGGCTGTGTGGGGGGGGGGGTGCTGCTGTGGTTTGGGGGGGGGGGTGCTGCTGTGGTTTGGGGGGGGGGTGCTGCTGTGGTTTGGGGGGGGGTGCTGCTGGTTTGGGGGTGCTGCTGTTTGGGGGCTGCTGGGTTTGGGGGTGCTGCTGTGTTTGGGGGGGGAGCTGCTGTGGTTTGGGGGGTGCTGCTGTGGATTGGGGGGGAGCTGCTGTTGTGGTTTGGGGGGGGGGGGTGCTGCTGTTTTGGCCTGCAGCTGCAACGCTGGGCCTGAATCTGTGCTGCTGTGGGGGAGCATTGAAGGGAGCTGATCCCTTCAGCTAGGGAACTCCGAAACAGCTGATATCCAGTGAGCTCTCCTCCCCCTTGCAGCTTCTCTGCACAGATCAACTGTTGCAGATGCTGGGTAAGTGCTGTTGTGGGGTGTGGGGTGCTGCTGTTTTGCTGCTGTGGTTTGCTGGTGTGCTGTTTTGCTGTTGTGGTTTGTGTGGTGCTGCTGTGGTTTGGTGGGGGGGGGGGGGGGGCTGTTTTGGGCCTGCCGCTGCGACGCTGGGCTCAGGAGAGCTGCTGTTTTGCTGCTGTGGTTGGTGGGGTGCTGCTGTGGTTTGGGGGGGGGGGGGTGCGTGCTGCTGTTTGTGCGTGCGCTGGGCTCAGGGAGCGCCCCCCCTCTCCCTGCCTGAATCTGTGCTGCTGTGGGGGAGCATTGAAGGGGGCTGATCCCTTCAGCTAGGGAACTCAGAAACAGCTGACATCCCGTGAGCTCTCCTCCCCCTCGCAGCTTCTCTGCACAGATCAACTGCTGCAGATGCTGGATAACTGCTGCTGGGAAGGACTCGGGGGGGGGGGGGGGGGAGTCCGGGGGCCTGCCATTGCGATGCTGGGCTCTGGAAGAGTTATCTCAGCTCTCCCCCTTCGGCAGCGCGGAGTCCCTGATCACGGCGGCCATTTTTTATAATTAGCGCGACCCCAGTAATAACGCGGTCTGATCGGGTGGCCCCCGAGGACTGCGTTATAAACAGGGTTCAGCTGTACTACTAGATTAGACTTCAGTTTATTAAAATCTGGCTTTCTAAAGTTTAAGTCTTTGTTGAACCCAAGTAATCTGTTTTTTGATAATTTATTTCAAATGAGACCATGTTATGATCACTGTTACCCAAATGTTCCAGGACTTGAATATTTGTTATTACTTCTACATTGTTTGATATGACAAATCCAGAACTGCCCCTCTCCTGGTTGGTTCCTCAATAATTTGGGTCATATAATTGTCTTTAAGCAACCCCAAAAACCCTGTTTCCTTTTGTTGTAACGCTAATCTCATTGCCCCAGTCTATGTCTGGATAATTAAAATCCCCCATTATGCAAACATGACCCAGTTTTGTTTTATTGTTATAAAGTTATAGGCACCTAAACAAAAATATGGTCCATCCTCAAACAGGAACTCTGATTTCAAACAGTGCAAAATACAACAAAAGTCAGAAAAGCCCAAAGCTACATCCAATATGACAAAAATACACAGTGTAAAATACATCAATGGTTCAGGATTATGTAACAATCATCTAATATAAAAACCCCAGTATAAAAAAGTCAGAGATCAACAGCCATAAGAATAGCAAAGTCATTTTAATGAAACATATTAATATACTGTCCAGTTCTATACTATGAATAAAGAGAAGCAGATAAATCTGGTGCTCCAGTTTGGCGTTAGAGAGACTTTGATAAAAGCTCCCGATACGCTCTCCGGTCCAGCAGTTCTGTTCCACACTGACACCGTCTCTCTATTATTTTATACAGTGAGAAGTGGGCAATGCAGAACAGTGCAGTAACTCCCTCTAACCTGACCCCACTTTTCACCATATTAAATAGGGGTTTGATTGCCTCACACCCTTATCGTCTCATTTTCTTATCAGTTGTCACACATGACATACTAGTGAGAACGTGACTTGTGTATGTGACAAGGGTTAATACACACAGCCATCGAGCTGACCCACTTCTCTCTGCAGGGTCCCTAAAATGGAGTAGTATCACCCCTCAATCTGTCACAAATATAACCTTAAATTGCTGCCACCAGGGGGAAGGCTCAACACTAGGGGTCCGTAATTAACACACAAAAATCCATTGTAGCAAAATGTGTCTGAAAATTGGTTTTCAGTCAAAAGGTGGCACTGTGTGCTCATTTGCATGTCATTTCCCAAAATCCCTTGCTGCAGTGGAAACACACTGTATGCTAGGTCAGGGGGGCGCAAACTTTTTTCCCTGCGCCCCCCTGCCGGCTGTCCCCTCACTCCCGCGCGGCTGTCCCCTCACTCCCGCGCCCCCCTCCCCAACCCCAACTTACCTGCGCTCCGGCGTAATGACGTCACGTTGCCATAGCAATGTGACGTCACATGACCTCGCAGCGTCATTTTGACGCCGCGTTGCCATGGCGACACAGGGAGGAAGCCGCCGGAGCCACGGTAAGTTAGGTTTACAGAGCCCCTGCTGCTTCCCCGGCACTTAATTTAAGTGCCTTCGGGAAGCGCGCGGGGCCTCTGTAAACCCCGCGCCCCCCGTCGGCAGTGTCGCGCCCCCCCTGGGGGTCGCGCCCCACAGTTTGCGCACCGCTGTGCTAGGTGATAATGGTGAAAGGCAGGGTTGCAGACATGTGTTCACAAGTGATCTTTTTATTTGCTATATGCCAACGGTGGAGGTTTCTTCTTGCCTTTTTCACCCACAATAAAACACATACATACATACACACACACACACACACCAAAGACGAGAATAACCTGCTACAGACCTAAAATAATAAGTACCAAAGTCAGATAATCCAATGTATGTAGTACAACACTGCGGACGGTGCTGGGGATAAAGAATGTATGAAAACAAAACAAGAAAAGAAAAAGTATCCCAACTAAAGCACTCTGGTATACAAAATAGTCAAATGTATTAACATCACATGAAACAATCACAAAATTAAAACAATCCGCAGTGTCCCCTGCATAAGGGAAAATAAAGCTATCGCCTCAATAATCCTCCAAAATAAGCCTATGAGAATCATCTGAGTGGACAATGCACATAAACAGAGTTCCCCAGAGCTGTGGGGGCATGTAATTAGACTCCCACCACTCAGACCGGCGGCGGGCGGTCTCACAAGCACTCCTGATATAATAATGAACCTCCCTTAATGAGGCAGTATGTTAACTCCTAATGGATCCAAAAGAAAAGAAACAGCGCAAAACCTCATAGTGTAGTATTAAAAATATTTGTAATATTATTGAGCAGCAGGTGAGTATCTCACGTACATCAATTCAAAGATATATAAGCATGGCATGTTATCAAACTGCTACCGCCACAGCACACCACCATCCGATCGATCGAGGAAGTGGATCCTTCTCTCTCACACGATTTCGTCTCAGCCAGTTTGGGGAGTCGCGGTCTGCAGGTAAGGTGTTGGCTTCAGTCTCAGAGTGCTCCCTTCCTCTTTGGATATGTAGTTCCGGTATACAGCCGCCCACTGATGACGTCACCAGGGTTCCGTCGCAGATGTGACCGGAGAAGGACTGGATGCAGTGTTGTGTGTGTGTGTGCGCAGCTGCAGTGTTATGTGTGTACTTAGCTGCAGTGTGTGTGTGTGTGTGTGTAGCTGCAGTGTGTGTGTGTGTAGCTGCAGTGTGTGTGTGTGTGTGTGTGTGTAGCTGCAGTGTGTGTGTGTAGCTGCAGTGTGTGTGTGTGTGTGTGTGTGTAGCTGCAGTGTGTGTGTAGCTGCAGTGTGTGTGTAGCTGCAGTGTGTGTGTGTGTGTGTGTGTGTGTGTGTGTGTGTGTGTAGCTGCAGTGTGTGTGTGTAGCTGCAGTGTGTGTGTGTGTAGCTGCAGTGTGTGTGTAGGTGTGTGTGCGCGTGTGTGTAGCTGCAGTGTGTGTGTGTGTGTGTGTGTGTGTAGCTGCAGTGTGTGTAGATGTAGCTGCAGTGTGTGTGTATGTAGCTGCAGTGTGTGTGTGTGTAGCTGCAGTGTGTGTGTGTATGTAGCTGCAGTGTGTGTGTGTATGTAGCTGCAGTGTGTGTGTGTATAGCTGCAGTGTGTGTGTGTAGCTGCAGTGTGTGTGTGTAGCTGCAGTGTGTGTATGTGTGTGTAGCTCGCAGTGTGTGTGTGTATATATATATATATATATATGTATGTGTGTGTAACAGGGGACTTATCCCTGTTCAGTAATGTGCCTTTAATCTAGCAGTGTGGTAGTTAATTACTAAACACCTGCCTGATTGCTTACAAAAGCCTGCCTTTGAGACAGGAAGTGACTCTCCTTAGCTCTGACTGAGAGCTGACCTTTTGAGCTGACCGGTCTTGAGCTCTGCACAGCAGAGCTGATTTCAAGACACAGGGAAAACTACTACACCTGAAGCTGAACCAGGAAGTGAGAAGATTTTCCCTCCAAGAAACAGATAAGACTTTTATTCTTAAGAGACTGCTTATATCTGCTTATTTTCATGCTATATGTTTTGGGGCTGCGAGACATGCTTAACTAATGGAGATGTGAACTAATTGCATAGGATTTCACTAGAAATACTCCCAAGGGAATGGAAACTTTGTTCCCCCCCCCCCCCCCTGTGTTTGGATAATTCCCTGATGAAAAGGAACAGGCACAATAAAGCCTATTATAATTTCCCATTATAAAGCCTCCTAATTGTGTACCTCTGTGAACGTCCGTCTACATTTGGTGTCCGAGGTGGGACAAGAGGTGTCCTTGTAGTTAAAAAGGACTGGAGATTTTTATGTGAATTTTTTTTAATGCTTTTTGCCTACAAGCAACTTAGAAAAAAAAAACTCATGCAGCAGAGATCAGAGTTAAAGGGACACACCACTGAAACTTACACTGCATTGAAACTTACAAAACCACAGATGGACTCTTTGCCCCAATCCCAAGAGGAGAGAGACTGCTGAAACAGCTAATCCTTTTTTTTTGCCTATCACAAAGTGTAATATGGTCATTGAAATAGGGGTTTTGCCTTCCAGCCATAGTCAGGGTTCAAGAAGTGAGTCAGCCCTTAAAAAGGGATAGGTGTTTGTTGTTTTCAAAAGTTTCGCTGAAGCAGTGAATACAGATGGTGACCCACGAGTGGTACTGATTTTGCAAATAAAGGTTGCCACACCGCATAGGGCTACCAGCTGTGAATGGAGTATATGCAGAAAAGTGTGAAAATTGATACAAGACTGTGCTGAAGCAGGGGAATTTTTAGCAAACAAATGCTGAGTGTAAAATTGCCCAATAAAGCAAAAGTTTTTTCAAAGCCAATTGCTGAGTGTTGAGTCTGATTGCTGATATGCTTACAAAAGCCTGCCTTTGAGACCAGAAGTGACTCTCCTTAGCTCTGACTGAGAGCTGACCTTTTGAGCTGACGGTCTTGAGCTTCTGCACAGCAGAGCTGATTTCAAGACACAGGGAAAACTACTACACCTGAAGCTGAACCAGGAAGTGAGAAGATTTTCCCTCCAAGAAACAGATAAGACTTTTATTCTTAAGAGACTGCTTATATCTGCTTATTTTCATGCTATATGTTTTGGGGCTGCGAGACATGCTTAACTAATGGAGATGTGAACTAATTGCATAGGATTTCACTAGAAATACTCCCAAGTGAATGGAAGCTTTGTTCCCCCCCCCCCCGTGTTTGGATAATTTCCTGATGAAAAGGAACAGGCACAATAAAGCCTATTATAATTTCACATTATAAAGAGCCTCATAATTGTGTACCTCTGTGAACGTTCGTCTACAGTGTGTGTAGCTGCAGTGTATGTGTGTGTAGCTGCAGTGTGTGTATGTGTATCACAGAGGGACGGCAGTGTGTGGATATAGATAGCTGCAGTGTAAGCGTAAATATAGAGGTGCTTTAATGTATTTACCATTTTATTTTAATTTAAAAATCTATAAACTATACAAACGTGTCTATTATTTATGAAAAAACCTACATTTAGCCTATAATAGTAATAATCCCCTCAGAACAGGGCATTACTGGCCAATAATGCCCTGGCTGGGTTAAAGTTTCTCAGCTTCGCCTCGGGTCTTCAACTCTTCCTGCCTCAGGCCTTCAACTCTTATTGGCCAGTAATGCCCCTATTCTTCAGGGATTAATTACTTAAATAATAAGGGACAGGGTCTCCCTTCTCTCACTGAGCAGCTTTAGTTCTGCACTGCAGATGGGGGAGAGGAGATCTCTTTGTTTCATGTCCCAGCTGCATCTCCCTTCTGCACAGACCTCCCCCTCTTCCCCTCAGTGTCCCAGCTCAGACAGATTCTTTATAACTAGAAGATTAGAGAATGCAGCAGAATTTGGATATCAGAACATACAGTCAGACCAGGACGGTCCCCGGGGCAAACATTTACCAGCCTCACACAAACAGACTACAGCCCATAACACATTACAGGCCTATCCTACGCCAGGCTACCACAATTTTAAAATTGTCTGTAAATGTTACTTCTGCCTATAATCATATCTATAACTGTCCATGAAACAGCTTCTGTTACATGGTGTGTGAGTGCAGTACCTGTTGGATCAGGAGAGCTGAGTTGATCTGCGGTTTTATGGAGATTAGGACAGGCTTTTGAGTGATCTTATGAGTTTCCTCTCAGGGTGCTTGCGTCTCCAGTTGTGGTGGGCTCCAGGATGCCAGGAGATCAGTCCCCCCCATAACATCCTTATCCCTCTGCCCATGGATTGACACGCAGGCAGAGTGTAATAGAACATGGGCTTTATTACAACCACTGCACAGATGGGATACAGCGTTGGCAGGCTTTCTAGGGTTCCAGGCCTAGAGATGGTGCTAGATCCTCAGATAGTACAGGGCCTCTCTGGAGGATTCATGATGTTCCCCAGGCCTAGAGACCTGGGGTGGGCACGCTCATCCTCGCAATGGGAGAGACTGACAACCCTTACTGCTCAGTTCAGCTTCCAAAGCAGGACTGCAAAACAATTTGTCTCTCTCTCCCATCAGAACTGGAAGGGACAGGCTCACAGACTAGAGCCATTCCAATAGTCTTCCACAGTCTGTGAGTCACCATCAGTTCATGTCCATCAGTGAGGAGCATAAGGGGAGTACAAACACACAGAATTAACCTGTTACTGCCTGCAGCTAGCAGGAGTTACATAACAGGGGGAAGGACAGGTACAGATGAACATACATCTGTAAATTGAAGGTATAACCTCCGTTCATTTAATGCAACCATGTATTTTAAATCTGGCTGGATAAACCAGGACTACAGTTTCCACTGCCCCCACACCCCCAGTTTATTTATTTATAAAAAGGTGTTACCAGGAAGTAATACATTGAGAGTTATCTCTCGTTTTCACGTATGTCCTGGGCAGAGTTATGATGACAGATACATGGTTATAAATACAGACAGTAGGGCCCCGCTCATACAGCGGGTTCCATTCCAGGCCGCCGCTGTAAAGCGGAAATCGATGTAAAGCGAGGCCCTACTGTACTGTATTGTACCTTTTGAAAACAGAGATGCAGAGCTGTAAACTGACTGTTTCGCTGACAAATGGCATCTGACAAGGAGTTGCTCATGCGCTAAAACTGTTGCTTAGTGACAGCCAGATACTCAGCTGCTGAGCACGTAATGCCGAAAATCGCAACAAGCGCCAAATCTAATGAATATATGTATATATTGGGAAACACTGTATGAGCGGAAGCCGCAAAGCGGAGCACCGTATAGCGGGGCCCTACTGTAATTACATTAAGTGAGCAAGGTTATACATTGTATACAAGACATTGCATGCACAGTAAGGCCGCGGCCAAGCTTGGCGTGCTCACTGTAATGTCAAATGAGCATGGCCATGCTGACGCTGCGAGCACACGCATGCTCGGCAATGCTCAGCGCTTGAGGAGACATGGAAAAGTGATTTCCAAGCGCTCAGAAGGGTCACATGACCCTTCAACAACGAATCAGCACCAGTCAATACGCACACACCCCGATCCAAGCATGAGTGCGCGTCGCTGCACCTTGGACGCAGCTTATATAGTGCTGACGACGGCAACAGGACAGTCGCGTCAGAACAAATGCATTGTCGCCTCGTCGGCGCTTATAGAGCACGCGACTGCGACAGAGCGACGGAGCGACAGTGGTACCAGAAATCTGGTAGTCGCTGATATTTGATTTTTTTCGGCGACGGCCGCCCCTTGCGGCCAATGAGGAGCTTCTCCGTGCCTCTGCCCTCCCCCTTTTGTGACGTCACTGGTCTTGTAGCCAGCGACGTCGCCTAAACTTAAAATATAACTTTCGCAATGGTGATGGCGACAGGTGACATCGGTCGCATCGCCGGCAGTATGAGCGCTGCCTAAGGCTGCGCGTATAGTGCCAGTGACAGCAACGCGATGTCGCGCCAAAACAAATTTATTGCCGCCGTCGCATATAGTCGTTATAGTAAGCGCGACGCGACGGAGCGACGGCCTGGTCGCTGGAAGTCAAATCAATTAGATTTTTTCAGCGACCGCAGTGTGATGTCACATCGCTGTCGCGGCACTATACGGGCAGGCTAAGAGATAATATATATTATAGGCGTATGTAAGAGTTACAGACCAGATTAAATGTGAGGCAGCTTTAGTTTTGAAAGAACTTAGACTGGTGGCGGCTGTGAGAGTCTCCGGTAGATTGTTCCAGTTGTGAGGTGTACAAGTGTCGGCGTCTTTGCAAGACTCCCCCTATCTCACCCCATTGGCGGCCTTGCAAGTCCCCCCAACCCTTCTATTTCTCCCACCCACTTCTCTTTCCCCTGACCCCCTCATAACCACCCATACACATAAAACTCCCCCTGCACATAAAACACACACACACACACACACACACACACACACACACACACACACACACATATCATACCCCCCCTCCCTGCACATCACATTCTTCCCCCCCTCCCCCTCCCTGCACATCACATCCCCCCCTCTCTCTCCCTGCACATCACATCTCCCCCCTCTCCCGGCACATCAAATTCTCTCCCCCCCCCCCTCTCCCTGCACATCACATTCTCCCCCCCCACTCCCTGCACATCACCCCCCCCCCTCTCCCTGCACATCACATTCTCCCCCCCCTCCCTGCACATCACATTCTCCCCCCCCTCTCCCTGTACATCACATTCTCCCCCCCTCTCCCTGCACAACACACACACACCCCCCTCTCCCTGCACATCACATCCCCCCCCTCTCCCTGCACATCACATTCACACACCCCTCTCCCTGTACATCACATTCTCCCCCCCTCTCCCTGCACATCACACACACACCCCCCTCTCCCTGCACATCACATTCACACACCCCTCTCCCTGCACATCACATTCTCCCCCCCTCTCCCTGCACATCACATTATCCCCGCCCTCTCCCTGCACATCACATTCTCTCCCCCCCTCTCCCTGCACATCACATTCACACACCCCTCTCCCTGCACATCACATTCACACACCCCTCTCCCTGTACATCACATTCACACCCCCCTCTCCCTGTACATCACATTCACCCCCCCCTCTCCCTGCACATCACATTCACACACCCCTCTCCCTGCACATCACATTCTCCCCCCTCTCCCTGCACATCAAATTCTCCCCCCCTCTCCCTGCACATCACATTCTCCCCCCCTCTCCCTGCACATCACATTCTCCCCCCCCTCTCCCTGCACATCACATTCTCCCCCCCTCTCCCTGCACATCACATTCTCCCCCCCCTCTCCCTGCACATCACATTCTCCCCCCCTCTCCCTGCACATCACATTCCCCCCCCATCTCCCTGCACATCACATCCCCCCCTCTCCCTGCACATCACCCCCCCCTCTCCCTGCACATCACATTCTCCCCCCCCCTCTCCCTGCACATCACACCCCCCCCTCTCCCTGCACATCACATTCTCCCCTCCCTCTCCCTGCACATCACATTCTCCCCCCCCTCTCCCTGCACATCACATTCTCCCCCCCCTCTCCCTGCACATCACATTCTCCCCCCCTCTCCCTGCACATCACATTCTCCCCCCCTCTCCCTGCACATCACATTCTCCCCCCCCTCTCCCTGCACATCACATTCTCCCCCCCTCTCCCTGCACATCACATTCTCCCCCCCTCTCCCTGCACATCACATTCTCCCCCCCTCTCCCTGCACATCACATTCTCCCCCTCTCCCTGCACATCACATTCTCCCCCCCCCTCTCCCTGCACATCACATTCCCCCCCCATCTCCCTGCACATCACATCCCCCCCCTCTCCCTGCACATCACCCCCCCCTCTCCCTGCACATCACACCCCCCTCTCCCTGCACATCACATTCTCCCCCCCCCTCTCCCTGCACATCACACACCCCCTCTCCCTGCACATCACACACCCCCTCTCCCTGCACATCACATTCTCCCCCCCCCCTCTCCCTGCACATCACATTCTCCCCCCCCCCCTCTCCCTGCACATCACATTCCCCCCCCCCTCTCCCTGCACATCACATTCCCCCCCCCTCTCCCTGCACATCACATTCTCCCCCCCCTCTCCCTGCACATCACATTCTCCCCCCCCTCTCCCTGCACATCACATTCTCCCCCCCTCTCCCTGCACATCACATTCTCCCCCCCCTCTCCCTGCACATCACATTCTCCCCCCCCCTCTCCCTGCACATCACATTCTCCCCCCCCCCCTCTCCCTGCACATCACATTCTCCCCCCCCCCTCTCCCTGCACATCACACACCCCCTCTCCCTGCACATCACACACCCCCTCTCCCTGCACATCACACACCCCCTCTCCCTGCACATCACATTCTCCCCCCCCTCTCCCTGCACATCACACACCCCCTCTCCCTGCACATCACACACCCCCTCTCCCTGCACATCACACACCCCCTCTCCCTGCACATCACATTCTCCCCCCCCCTCTCCCTGCACATCACATTCTCCCCCCCCTCTCCCTGCACATCACATTCTCCCCCCCCTCTCCCTGCACATCACATTCTCCCCCCCTCTCCCTGCACATCACATTCTCCCCCCCCCTCTCCCTGCACACCACATTCTCCCCCCCTCTCCCTGCACATCACATTCTCCCCCCCCTCTCCCTGCACATCACATTCTCCCCCCCCCTCTCCCTGCACATCACATTCTCCCCCCCCCTCTCCCTGCACATCACATTCTCCCCCCTCTCCCTGCACATCACATTCTCCCCCCCCCCTCTCCCTGCACATCACATTCTCCCCCCCCCCCCTCTCCCTGCACATCACATTCTCCCCCCCCCCCTCTCCCTGCACATCACATTCTCCCCCCCCCTCTCCCTGCACATCACATTCTCCCCCCCCCTCCCTGCACATCACACCCCCCCTCTCCCTGCACATCACACCCCCCCTCTCCCTGCACATCACACCCCCCCTCTCCCTGCACATCACACCCCCCCTCTCCCTGCACATCACACCCCCCCTCTCCCTGCACATCACACCCCCCCTCTCCCTGCACATCACACCCCCCCTCTCCCTGCACATCACATTCTCCCCCCCCCCCTCCCTGCACATCACATTCTCCCCCCCCTCTCCCTGCACATCACATTCCCCCCCCCCTCTCCCTGCACATCACATTCTCCCCCCCCTCTCCCTGCACATCACATTCTCCCCCCCTCTCCCTGCACATCACATTCTCCCCCCCTCTCCCTGCACATCACATTCTCCCCCCCCCCTCTCCCTGCACATCACATTCTCCCCCCCCCCCTCTCCCTGCACATCACATTCTCCCCCCCCCCTCTCCCTGCACATCACATTCTCCCCCCCCTCTCCCTGCACATCACATTCTCCCCCCCCCTCTCCCTGCACATCACATTCTCCCCCCTCTCCCTGCACATCACATTCTCCCCCCCCCCTCTCCCTGCACATCACATTCTCCCCCCCCTCTCCCTGCACATCACATTCTCCCCCCCCTCTCCCTGCACATCACATTCTCCCCCCCTCTCCCTGCACATCACATTCTCCCCCCTCTCCTTGCACATCACATTCTCCCCCCTCTCCCTGCACATCACATTCTCCCCCCCTCTCCCTGCACATCACATTCTCCCCCCCTCTCCTTGCACATCACATTCTCCCCCCCTCTCCTTGCACATCACATTCTCCCCCCCCCCTCCCTGCACATCACATTCTCCCCCCCCCCTCCCTGCACATCACATTCTCCCCCCCCCTCCCTGCACATCACATTCCCCCCCTCCCTGCACATCACATTCCCCCCCTCCCTGCACATCACATTCCCCCCTCCCTGCACATCACATTCCCCCCCTCCCTGCACATCACATTCCCCCCCTCCCTGCACATCACATTCCCCCCCTCCCTGCACATCACATTCCCCCCCTCCCTGCACATCACATTCCCCCCCTCCCTGCACATCACATTCCCCCCCTCCCTGCACATCACATTCCCCCCCTCCCTGCACATCACATTCCCCCCCTCCCTGCACATCACATTCCCCCCCTCCCTGCACATCACATTCCCCCCCTCCCTGCACATCACATACCCTCAGCGAATATTTGGTGCAGCACAGTCCAGTCACCGAACTTCCAGCGCGGGTGTGGGGCCTACACTGGAGGCCGCAACAGCAGCAGAGAGGCCTCCCCACCCCCAGCTGCCTATTGTCTCCCACACTGTCTGCGGCCTGCCGGGAGGATTAACCCCTCCAGTGCCAGAGGCTCCCCCCTCACTGTCAGAGGCTCAGCCTCTCAGGCTCCTGTGTGTAAGGAAGCTCAGAGCAGCACTGGGATAATGTGCACAGGTCACACAAGGGAGGGGAAGGGAGGAGGAGGAGGAAAGCACTTACCCAATAACACAGGCTGAAGATCTCTGTGCAGCAGGGGATGGACAATGTGAGGGGGGACACAGGAAAAGGGGCTTAGAGGCTTCAGAGCCTATTCCTCAGTGTGTCCCCCCCTCAGTGCCTGAGATGTGCACTTTATCCCCTCCTCACTGTGTGTGTACTTCCTATGGAGGGTGGGGGGAGCCCCTGTGATCTCTCAGTCCTTCCCTGTGGGAGTGACCTGGATCCCCTCCTCAGGATGTGGGACAGTCTGTGCTCAGGATCAGGTTACAGGCTGGGAGTGGGACAGCCCTTCTAGGGTGACCAGATTTACAAAAGTAAAAACCGGGACACATAAAAAAAATATATACTGTATATATTTCTAAAACAAATGACATCACCAACTGTGCCCTTCTCCTATATATATACAGGCATACCCCGGTTTAAGGACACTCACTTTAAGTACACTCGCGAGTAAGTACATCTCGCTCAATAGGCAAACGGCAGCTCACGCATGCGCCTGTCAGTACGTCCTGAACAGCAACACCGGCTCCCTACCTGTACCGAAGCTGTGCGCAAGCGGGGAGACTATTGAGCCTGTTACAAATGCGTTGTTTACATCAGTTATGCACGTATATGACGATTGCAGTACAGTACAAGCATCGATAAGTGGGGAAAAGGTAGTGCTTCACTTTAAGTACATTTTCGCTTTACATACATGCTCCGGTCCCATTGCGTACATTAATGCGGGGTATGCCTGTATATACAGTGTTCGACAATCCTATACATTTACACGCCCGGGGCGGGTGGATTTAACCCCCGGGCAAGTAAATATTGGCCCAAGCAGCACACGTGTTCGTTTTTTTTAAATTTTCCCCCGCTCGCGCTGAAATTTCCCTGCTCGCGCTGGCTGAAAAAAACCAACTCCCCCTACCTGACAGCTGATTGGCGTGCGCTCCCAGGCTTTGTGGGCGCGCGGCCAGGCTCTATATGAGCCCGCCCCCAACGAGTGGCCATTCTTTCTGGCCGGAGATCTGTTGGAGAGTAAGTACTCTCCAATCCTCCGTCTTGCGGCCCCTCTGCTCCTTCCCTGCAAGCCCCCTTACTCCTTCCCTGCAAGCCCCCTTACTCCTTCCCTGCAAGCCCCCTTACTCCTTCCCTGCAAGCCCCCTTACTCCCCCCCCTGCAAGCCCCCTTACTCCCCCCCCCTGCAAGCCCCCTTACTCCCCGCGCGAGGCAGGTGTTCCCCCTTCTCTCCCTGTCCCCGCTTAACTTGGCTTCCCGCTGATTGCAGTGGGGGTGTCCCCCCTTCTCGCCCTGTTCCCGCGTCCCGCGCGGGGCAGGAGATTGCAGTGGGGGTGTCCCCCCCTTCTCGCCCTGTCCCCGCGTCCCGCGCGGGGCAGGAGATTGCAGTGGGGGTGTTCCCCCCTTCTCGCCCTGTGTCGGCATCTCCGGGCTGGAGATGGTCACGGGGGGGGGGGGGAGGGGTGGCGAGCGGGGCGCTGCCTTTCCTCTTCCCCCTGTCGTGTGTGTGTGTGTGTGTGTGTGTGTGTGTGTGTGTGTGTGTATGCGTGGGAGTGTGTATGTATATATATGTGGGAGTGTGTGTGTATATATGTGGGAGTGTGTGTATATATGTGGGAGTGTGTGTATATATGTGGGAGTGTGTGTGTGTATATATGGGAGTGTGTGTGTGTGTGTATATATGTGTGTGTATATATATGGGAGAATGTGTATGTGTGTATGGGAGTATGTGGTGACACCAGAGGTACCCCCCCCCCCAATCAGTCACCTGCCCCGGTCAGTCAGTCACCCCTGCCCCGGTCAGTCAGTCACCCCTGCCCCGGTCAGTCAGTCACCCCTGCCCCGGTCAGTCAGTCACCCCTGCCCCGGTCGGTCAGTCACCCCTGCCCCGGTCAGGAATTTGAAGTCCAGGATAGACTGAATCTCATATTTGGGCTTGCCCTGTACCAAAATAGTAGAAACACCTCGAGGAGGGGAAGAACGCGATGCACCGCCGTGCTGACAGAGTGAAGGCTGGTCAGGTGACTTGAAAAAACTTTTTTGTAACGAGTGCAAAGCTTGCAGGTACTTTGACGCGTTTCAGCTGAAGGCCAATCGGCTGAAACGCGTCAAAGTACCTGCTAGCTCTGCACTCGTTACAATAAAGTTTTTTCAAGTCACCTGACCAGCCTTCACTCTGTCAGCATGGCGGTGCATCGCGTTCTTCCCCTCCTCGAGGTGTTTCTACTTACCAGTTTCTCCCGGTTGCACGCCGGGTTTCTGGATCAGCTGGATCTTCCCTCACCGCCGGTCATAGACCGCCCTCACGACGGACGAGTCGTTCGAGGGTTGACGGTGCTTCAGACAAAGGAGACGGTCACGGGCACGGCACTGACGGCAAGACCTGGGTGAGTCCTTCAACTTTAACCCTAAAGTGCACTGGGGAGCGAAGTTATTGTTAGAGACTGTCTATACCAGGTCAGCCTTGCCTATGACCCACACGAATTATTTATTCGGGCTGTTATCCAGCAACTAACTTACCTCTAGAGCACCTAATTGGTTCACACATGTGTACCTGTTTTTTCTGTACCAAAATAGAAGTGGTGGGAAGGACTGGAACAGAATGAGTGTTTTGGATCACAGGTTTGAGTAAGGACACATGAAAAACTGAGGGAATTCTCATGGATGGGAGTAACGATAAGCTACCGGAATGATTTTTTCAACAATAGGGAACGGACCAAGGAATCTAGGAGCAATTTCATAGATGGCACCTTAAGCCTAATGTTTTTCGAAGACAGCCAGACCTTCTCACCAGGTTTGAACTTGGGAGTGGGTCTGCGATGACGATCAGCCTGATGTTTCTGACGTTCAACCGTGGCTTTGATGTTCCTTTGAGTCCTTTTCCACAGGTTTTGGAGTTCCTTGAACCTGTCAGCAGCGGCTGAGACCCCTGAGGTAGAAATTGAAAGAGGAAGAATAGTGGATGGAATCCATAATTGATGAAAAAAAGAGATTTGGTGGTAGACTCACTGCGAAGGCTATTGTGTGCGAATTCCGCCCAAAGAAGAAGCTCCGACCAATCATCTTGAGAATCCGAAACAAAACACTGAATGAATTGCTCTAAGGACTGATTAGTCCTTTCCGTTTGACCATTAGTTTGCGGATGGTACCCTGAAGAAAAGTGGAGAGAGATGCCCAACTGGAGACAAAATGAACGCCAACATTTGGAAAGAAACTGTGATCCTCTATCAGATACCCCATGTAGCCGAAAGATATCCTTCATAAATATCTCAGCAAGTTTGAGAGATATTTTGGTAGTCCTTTGAGAGGTATGAAATGTGATTGCTTAGAAAACCGATCTACTACTACTACAAGAATGGTGTTCATACCTTTGGAGTTGGGTAGATTGTCATGATGGACACAAATATTATCAACACATTTATATTTTGGGTTTAGATTGAGCATACTTGAGCAAAATAAATAGTCATTTATTTCCTTAATAGACAGACACACGACAACCTTAGAATACACTTAATAATTACACTTACTGGGATAGGGAAACAGGATAGAATGTCCAGAAAAGTGCTAAGTACAGTACCAGAATATTGACCTTTAAAATGCAGTACTTTTGCAAGAGCACAAATTGCCTGCCCAATCCTTCTGTGAACGGTGCAAAGTTCTTTCTGGTCCTTTGTGGTCTGATAGATACCCCCACCAATAACGGAGTCCTGGCGCAGAGTTATATCCTTGGTTCCGATAGTGATAAGACTCTTTGCGTCCCAGGGTTGTTGCTGCTCTTATCCGCTGTTAGAAGCGTGATGGGAATCCGCTCACATTGTAGAATGGAAAACGAAAGACAATGGGGATAGCCTGGGTGGCATGTATATGGGGTTTGAAAGCCTATCTCCAACATTCCCACCCAATCCCCCTTGTGGGAATTTTCTCATTCCCCAATCCCCTACTTGCCCACAGTTTGGAGAGTGGGCACTCTAGGGATTTCCTGTTCACACAGAGTCTGTGCGACAACACCACCTTGGCTACATAGCATAGGTGCACTCCCCTCTTTACCTGGCCTCTCTCAGGCTGGAAGGGAAACTCGGGGTGAGCTAGCCCAAATGGTCAACAGGATTTCCTATTTAGCATCCATCTGGCCAATTCACACCCACCTGACTCTGGGGCTTTCATATGCAGAGACTCACAGGCATTGGCCCAGCATGTTACCTTTGAAGCTTGCATAGGAAAGTGACCCAGTTCATAGGTGTCAAAACATTTGGTTCTTGTGTGCATTTTAATGACCGGAGAAAAAAAACTTCCTCCTGCTTGTCCCTTTTAAAACCTGCAGCAAAAATACACTTTATTGAACATACATGTTCCCCTTATCTCACAATTATATTTTTCATATGTGTGTGCTTGGGATGTACTATACTGAAAGCACATACAATCCTGCAAAATGGGGACAACAAGGGACAGAGGGAAAAATAAGACATGTACAGTGCATGAAAAATTAACCCCTTCATCCCCAATACGAAATAGGGGTAACCAGCCGAGCACACTGCCTTTATTAATGCGCTGATTACCCCCATTTTCGTCAAATAGATCCACCACAAAATCCATGGAAAGATGTGTCCATGGCCGACCCAGAACAGGTAAAGGCTGAAGTAACCCAGCAGGAAGATTCCTAGGAGTTTTAGTCCTGGCACAAGTTGGACACGCAAGTACAAAATCCTTAATATCCTTCTGCATCTGAGGCCACCAAAAGGTCCGGGAGATGAGATCTAATGTCCTTTTTGCCCCGGGATGACCTGCCGATTTAGAAGAGTGTCCCCATTCCAGGACTTGTTTGCGCAAAGAAGGAGAAGTAAACAGATGACCCTCCGGAACAGCAAGATTATCGGGAATCTGGTTTTGCTGAAGGACAATATCCATTAAAGCTTCGAAATTGGTAGACGAAAGGATGATTTTGGATGGAAGAATAGATTTGAGTTGATCCTCAGACAAAAATCGACAAGACAGAGCATCTGCTTTGACATTCTTAGTCAGGAAAGAAGGATCCAGCGCTCCACGGTTTTCTAAATAAAGTAAATTTATTGTGCCACACAACGTTTTGACCAATAGGTCTTTCTCTTGAGAAAGACCTATTGGTCGAAACGTTGTGTGGCACAATAAATTTACTTTATTTAGAAAACCGTGGAGCGCTGGATCCTTCTTTCCTGAGTACACTTTGGAATATACCTGACAGGTACTTCCTTGAACCAGCAGCACCAGTAAACTGTATACTTTATTTTATTTGTGGAGTGCAGCATAACCCCCCTTTAAATTGCATTGACATTCTTAGTCCCAGGAAGATAAGAAATAACAAAGTTAAACCTTGAAAAGAAGAGTGACCATCTGGCTTGGCGGGTTCCTAGACGACGAGCTCCCTCGATATATAACGAGTTCTTGTGATTCGTAAGAATAGTTATGGGTATCTCAGGGCCCTCTAGCAGGTGTCTCCATTCCTCAAATGCCAACTTCATGGCCAGAAGTTCATGATTACCAATATCGTAGTTACGTTCAGCTGCGGATAATTTTTTGGAGAAAAAAGCACAAGGATGAAACCTTGCCTCAGGATTTATCCTCTGTGCCAGAACGGCTCCTACACCAACATCGGATGAATCTACCTCAAGGGTAAAGGGAAGCTTGGGGTCAGGATAAACCAGAACTGGAGCGGATACGAACGCTTCCTTTAAGAGCTCAAAAATTTCACCGCAGCAGGCGACCAAGATGCAGGATCTGCTCCTTTCTGGGTAAGAGCCGTCAGAGGTGCTACTAAGGTAGAGAAATGTTGAATAAATCTGCGGTAATAATTAGAGAAACCCAAGAAGCGTTGTTTAGCTTTGAGTGTAGTGGGTTGAGGCCATTCCAACACTGCTTTGACCTTGGCAGGATCTATCGTAAGGCCGGAATCTGAAATGATGTATCCTAAGAAGACGGTAGAAGATTGGTAAAATTGACATTTCTCAAGTTTAGCAAATAAACGGTTCTCTCTAAGAAGGAGTAATACTTGTCTGACGTGACTAATATGCTCCTCATGAGATTTAGAAAAAATAAGAATGTCGTCCAAGTAAACAATTACAAAGGAATTGAGGAGATCTCTGAATATTTCATTGACAAAGTCTTGGAACACTGTTGGAGCATTGCAAAGACCGAAAGGCATGACCAAATACTCGTAGTGTCTATCCCGAGTATTAAATACCGTTTTCCATTCGTCGCCTTGACGAATTCTAATAAGATTATATGCACCCCGAAGGTCCAATTTGGAGCAGATTTTGGCACCTTGAAGACGATCAAACAATTTGGATATGAGAGGAAGGGGGTAGCGATTCTTAAAGCTGCAGTTCAGTCAATATCCTGCATGTGTGGTTTTTTTAATAAATCAGTTCTGTACTGTGAGAAAATACTTGTAGCATGTTCTTTTTTAAAAAAAACAACTTTGAAAGACAATTTTTTATGTATTCTAATGTAACGAGCATTTTTGTTTCTATAGCAACCCTTTCCTTTAATGTAACAGGCTCTGGCACACCCCTTTGTGAGTCCTGCCCCCACCACAGCCATGCACGTGCATGAGCACAAATGTATCAGTCATTGCCTGGTCACATGATCTTCCCCCAGACCTGACAGAGCAGCAGCAGAAAAGGAGTAGCTCAGAATTAATTAATTAAACCTTATTCCATTGCACGTGTGTAGTTAATGTTAAATATTAACAACTCATTTAAAATCAAATCTGTATATATAATACTGTAAACAATATGTATATTTAATTTTATGTGAATGTGTACAATTCAATGTGTATTATTAAAATTAATAATGGCTTGTTCTTGTATAGCGCTGCTAGTTTTACATAGCACTTTACAGAGACATTTTGCAGGCACAGGACCCTGCAGAGCTTAGGTGTGTATGTATGTGATTGTATGATATAGATATATATGCACACGCACGCATATACATGCGCACGCGCACACATACACGTGCACATGCACACATATACATGCACACACGTATACATGCGCACACGCACACATATACATGCGCACACGCACACATACACATACATGCGCTTTAGTTTCAAGACTGGACAGGGCATTGTCATGCATGCTCAGGACTCTTCCTACTGTAACGCGTAGCTCACCACAAACGAGACGCGACCGCGGGGCTGAGGTAGGGAATTAGATATAACGCCAACCACAACCGCGTAGGCGCGTCTAGTCTGTAGGGTTGTCGTGCAGGTTAGATCAGGATTATAGAGGCCAGCATAAACAAGGTACTTGTCGTGTTGTCTAGGAGTGTAGAGTGGTGGATCGTGGGGGTACGTAGCTGGAGTCAGGATTAGAGAAGGTAGGGTAGTCGTATTGCCAAAGCCAGGGTCAGTGCAGGAGAAGGCAGAGAAGTAGTTTCCAATCCAAGTCAGAGCAGGAGAGAGGCACAAGTAGAATCCAGGCAGGGTCAGGCAGCAAGGAAGTCATACAGGTATCCAGGAGGTGAGGTTCAGCGTCACACTAGCAGAGATTATGCTCGGCAATGACTGGGTCCTATAAATATGTTCTCAGTGCTCCCAGAGGCGGGACCCGCGGAAAAGGAGGTGGAGCAGAGTGCTATCGCGATGCGTAACTGTGACGTCACGGCGGGGGCGGAGGCCAGAGGCGAGGCCCACGGAAGGAGAGGCGGAACAGTGGTAGTGGTGATGTCAGGCCAGGGGTGGGACCGAGGAACTGGGACCGCAGACCACCGAGAAGACCGCGCACCACGCACCAAGACAGGAGGGACGAGAGCGCGCCCCAGATCCCGGGACCGCGCAGAACCTGTGTGCCGCGCGTGAGTACCGCCACCAGGTTGCCACTTTTGAGTGCCCTGGTATTCCAAAGGCCGGGCGAGGGTTAAAGGGGCAGGAACAGCAGAACGGCGAATCCACACAGCAACAAACAATTTTTTACTTTTATATATATATAGAGAAGAGATATGTATATATATAACATCATGTTTTAAGTTATGGAGGGTGAAAAAGGCAACAAGAAACCTCCACCGTATTGCATATAGCAAATACAAAGATCACTTGTGAGCACATTCACATGTCTTAGGCAGGTCTGCAACCCTGCTTTTCGCTGTGATGCGGTCTCCAGTGCATGATCCTTTCTCCTACTCTCAGCTTCCCCGATAGCGGTCCGCACATGGCTGTCACGTGTCAGGTCAATATTACTCAGTAATTCTCGATCTTGCAGGCTTTTTCTGGTAATAGTCCTGGTCAAGTAGGTGACATGTCTGACAGCATTCGGTAGCACGAGTGGTTACACCTTGAGTTATTGCCTGCTCGAGCTGCTTTTCATAATTGCCAATGCTTGCAACATTACACATTTCAAGTCCAGTTTTTTCCCAGGCCTTCTCTAACTTACGGGCAGTACAAAGGACTCGGGCCATCCCTTAAGGTTGGAGGAAAGGAGATTTCACCAGCAACAAAGGAAAGTGTTCTTTACAGTAAGGGCAGTTAAAATGTGGAATTCATTACCCATGGAGACTGTGATGGCAGATACAATAGATTTGTTCACAAAATGGTTGGACATCTTTTTAAATAGGAAAGGTATACAGGGATATACCAAATAAGTATACATGGGAAGAATGTTGATCCAGGGATTAATCCGTTTTCCAATTCTTGGAGTCAGGAAGGAATTTATATTTCCCCTTATGAGATATCATTGGATGATTTGACCCTAGGGTATTTTGTTTGTATTCCATTGGATCAATAAGTAAGTATAGATATAGGATAATGTATCTGTTGTTTAAATTTAGCACAGGTTGAACTTGATGGACGTACGTCTTTTTTCAACCTCATCTACTATGTAACTATGTAACTTGTCGTGGTGCGTGTCAAAGTCAGCTTCCTATTTTTCGCGGGCCTTTTGTGTAAGTGTAACTGTCCGCTTAGGCCTGTTGCCTCCTTGCATCTGTTGCAGTTGTGTAGCGGTCTCAGTGTCTGAGTTGTCACTCTCCTACGCGGTGTCTGAATTGTCAGTCATGCGTGGTGTCTGAGGGTCTGAGTTCTGCCATGCTGCAGGTGTATGTTGGCCTTTATTGATTTTCTAACATTGCTGGTAAACATGACAGATTTCAACACATCTTTACAATTTTCCATGTTTAAATTATACTTAAAAAGCAAAAAGGTATAAATCAGATGCTCAAACGTAACTCAAAAATACACAATTTTTAAATTAAATAATTAACTCACAGAATGTACAAAACAGTCGGACACATATTAGACGTTAGGATCAGATATACTGTTCTATGTCTTGATAACTGTTTAACCTGGTTCTTTTCTCCCTCTGTTTACCTCATATATGACCTTGTGCAATTTCCCGCTAGAGACTCCAGGATGTATGTGCGAAAGCCTGATATATTTGGTCTGTTTCACTCTGTCGTAGGGCTTCGATAAAGGGTTCCCATTTTGTAAATAAATTCTCAGTTTTTTGTTCCTTATTGGTCTCCGTTTCCATTTTATCTAGGGTCATTAGTTGAGTGAGATATGTTTTTATCGTTTCCAAGTTTGGAGGGTCATACTTCACCCATTGCACCATTATAGACTTTCTAGTTGCCAGGAGTACAATTTCAGCCATCCTTGGGATTTTTAAGTCCCCATGAAGTTCTTTCCACCCCTCCATGTTCCCAAATAAAACCGATAGAGGTTCCTTCACAGTTACCACTTTTGTCATGTCATATTAGAACCAGGTCCCAAAAATCAGATATACATGGGCATTCCCATAGGCAGTGTTTTAGATCCGCTTTAATAAGCAGACATTTCGGGCATTTATTTTGATCCTTTTCTATCTGTTTATATTGGATATCAAATGCATAATATGCTCTATGTAGTAATTTAAATTGTAATTCCCTCCATGTCTCTGATATTATTAATTTCCTGGTTCTACCCAATCCTACCAGCAAAGAGTCAATCTCCGTTATTTCTGGGAAGTCCTTGTTCCACTTGGCTGCCACTTTTTACAATTGCTTGCCATGGTCTTTATCCCGCATCCAATCATATAATTCAGAGATCGAATATGTCATATTATTTTCAGTCCTAAAGTAGCTATCAAACATGTTGTTTTCTAATATCTCTTTCTTATAGTTCTCTAGGCTCTTACAGTAATGTATGATCTGCATGTAGGGGAAGAAGTGAGATTGTGGGAATTCCTTCTTAACTCTCAGTTCTTCAAATGACATAAAGCATTCCCGTTCTGTATCTACCAGCTGTCCTATATTTTAATTCCATTGATTTCCCACGTCATAAACATATTTTGAGATCGACCTGGTTCAAATTTCATGTTACCTTGTATAGGCAGAAATTTGGATATTTTGTAGGACACCCCACACTTTTTTCTCAGTGTCTTCCACGTGGCCCATGTATCTTTTATCAGTGGATTCCCTCAAATTACTAAAGGTATATTTCCCCAAGTCGTGTGTAGGATCTCTTTCAGTGTCATTGGGAGCACCATTTGTTCTTCAAGTTTCGTACAGGAATATATTTCTTTGTCCATTAGCCAGTCTCCCCTATGCCTGGCTATGCATGCCAAATTGTATTTTCTAATGTCAGGTAATCTCACACCACCAAGTTCCTTTGGGAGAAATAGTTTTGACATTGCAATTCTATTTCTGTCTTTGTTCCATATAAACTTATTTATTGCACTATTAATCAATTGTATGTCTGCATGGCGAACCAGGATAGGCAGCATTTGCAATGGTTATATAATCCTAGCGAAGCTGATCATCTTAGCGAGTTAGCATCTACCCGTTAAGTTCAATGGGAGGCCTTGCCAGCTTTCCAGCTCCTTAATCACTTTGGTTAGGATTGATTTAAAATTGCTTGCGTACAATTTTTCTAGGTCGGGGGGTCTATATTAACCCCCAAGTATTTGATTGGCTTTCTTGTCTTTTAAAAGGGAGGTCTTCCTCCCACCTAACATTATTGTTGGGAGACAGCACTAGAATCTAAGTTTTGGAGGCATTAAATATAAACCCCATACATTTTCCATATTCTTTGTGTCTCATATATTTTTGTAACCGCTGTTTCCGGACTAGAAACAAACATCAGAAGATCATCTGCAAAAAGAGCCCACTTCACTTCCTTATTTCCTATTTCAATACCTCTTTAGTCTGCCATGTCCCTAAGGAACATAGCTAATGGTTCCATTGCTATGTTGAATAGCAATGGCAACAAGGGGACACCCTTACCTTGTTCCTCTGTATAAATTGAATTCCTGGGAGAGTATTCCCGCTGCCATGATCCGTGCCTTTGGACCCTCATACATACTGTAGTTCTAATCATGTTAAGAAACATGCCCGATATTCCCATTCATTGAAGTATATCAAATAAAAATTCCCATCTAACATTATCAAGCTTTTTCTGCATCTACAAAAATAATTACATTGTTCCTATTATCTTGTGGATTTGATTTGGTACAGTAAAGGGCACCTAATACTCTTCTTATGTTCTTCACTGAAGATTTACCCTTTACAAACCCTGTCTGATCTTTATGGATCAGACCAGATCATACTGCAGCCAGCCTCTCTGCCAAATTTTTGAGAGAATTTTTACATCCTGATTTAATAAGGATATGGGTCAATATGAACCTGACAAAGAGGGTCTTTACCTTCTTTATGTAAAATTCTGATGAATGCTGTTTTCCCAGTCTCCAAATATTTCCCTCTGGCTACTATATCTTTGAAGGCATTTTGCAGGGATTGTCCTACTTCTGGCCCCAAGATCTTATAGAATTCGGCCGTAAAGTCATCAGGCCCTAGTGCCTTCCCATTTTTAAGCTTCTTTAAGACAGCCTCTATTTCTTCCCTGGTAATTGGAGCATGAAGTTCTTGTTGCTCTTCATTCGTTATTTTTGGGAACTTAAATCCCTGTAAAAACTTGTCTTGAGCCACATCATACTGGTCACTGGTAGTATACAGATTTTGATAAAAGTCCCTAAACACTGTACATATTTCTTCAGGAGCTGATGTTAGTTCACCTGAAGCTTTATGCATCCTAAGTATGTGTTTTGGCTGTGTAGCTCGTCTAACTAAATTTCCTAATAATTTACCTGCCTTGTTACCATACTTATAAAGGTTAAGCTCTCTAAATTGGAGCTTTTTTTGTTCCTTTCTTTGCAGCCATATTTCGCATACATTCTTTGCTTCCATGTATTTGTCCCTGTTTTACGGGGTGGGATTTTGTTCGAAGTGACAGAACATCCTGTTCAGTTCCTTGCTAGATTTAATGTATTCTGATTCTGTTTCTTTCCTACCATTGTTTAAACACTGACAAGACTGTAACAATGGTGTTTGGGACCAAGACTACATTTTTAAAGCTTCCAGTGACTGAGCTCCTGATTAGAACCAACACTAACACCACCCTAACCCCTGTCACTAGTTTTAAATACCTGGGCTTATGGTTTGACTCCCACTTAACATTCGGGATGCACATTGATACCCTGACAACCAAGACCTATGCCAAACTAGGGGTACTTTACAGGAACAAATCCTCCCTAAGTCTCCTGGTCAGAAAGCGTATCGCACAGCAGATGCTAATGCCAATTATTGACTATGGAGAAATAGTATATGGCTCGGCACCTCAAACCCACCTTAGCAAACTTGACACCCTCTACAATTCAATTTGTCATTTTGTTCTCCAATGCAACTACAACACACATCACTGCGATATGCTCAAAGAACTAGATTGGTCATCACTAGAGTCTAGGCGCAAAGTTCACCTTTCCTGTCTTACCTTTAAATTCTTCATGGGCAAGCTACCCAGCTACCTGAACAAGCTCCCCACCCCTACCACATGCAGCACTTATCACCTGAGATCAGACTCCAAAAGACTGTTCATGGTCCAAAGGCTCAACAAAGTATCCGGACGTCCCTCCTTCTCCTACCGTGCACCCCAAAACTGGAACAACCTACCAGAGACTCTCACATCCACCACCAGTTTAAGTTCTTTCAAATCTAAGGCTGTCTCAAACGTTAATCTGGTCTGTAACTGTTTCATACGCCCATAATATATATTTTCTTTAACTATGCATGCAATGTCTTGTATATAATGTATACCCTGTTCATTTATGTAACTGTATTTGTAGCCATGTATTATTTGTTTTACTCTGTGCCCAGGACATACTTGAAAACGAGAGGTAACTCTCAATGTATTACTTCCTGGTAAAATATTTTATAAATAAATAAATAATTTGTTCATGTATGTTAGAATCTTGCCTCTTGTCTGCAATTGATACTAGTGTTGGTGATGGTCCCCTAGAGGGGTTTAACACAAGACTGACACTGGAAGAGAACAAAGAATGAGGGAGGCAATCTAGACTGACAGATGCTGGTACAGAAGAAGACAATAATCATGACAGAAGATGAGAGTGGATTCATTAATACTTACTTAACGCTGATACACCTTAACTCAACTTAAGGCCCATTTAATAATGATAATAGCATGTTCTTGTATAGCGCTGCTAGATTTACGTAACGCTTTACATAGAAATTTTTGCAGGCACAGGTCCCTGCCCCGTGGAGCTTACAATCTATATGCCCAAGGCAACAGGGAGATAAAGTGACTTGCCCAAGGTCACAAGCAGCCGACACTGGGAATTTAGCCAGGCTCCCCTGCTTCAAACTCAGTGCAAGTCAGTGTCTTTACTCACTGAGCCACTCCTTCCCCATGGATAAAATCTTGTTTGTGTGGAGGTACAGAGGCCTAGATCTTCTTACCTGTACGCTGCATTTGGCAGCAGCCCAAATTACCAATCATTGATTGGCATATGTCTATTGACCCTAAATGTTGGGTGGAAATTGGACACATACGGTTATCCTCTTTTCCACTTGCCAATTTATTTTGGATACCAAAATCTGTATGCCCCAGAGAAACTTAAGACATTCCCTTCATTTATTGCCCCCTCTTCTACTGGGACAAATGGGGCAAGAAGGCAGGATTGGCAAAGTTCACCACCCCCACCTCGAGTCATTATTACCTAATCTTTCTCTCCCCATCCCTTCCTCTCTTTGACAGACCCTTCCACACTCAGATCTCTGGAATAACATCATGGCTACCGTATTACTACAATAATTGAAAAACCTGAACAAGCAAGTGGTTTCTCACGTGTATGAATCCTGTGGTGGTTGATGAGGTAACCGTCACGAGAAAAGCTTTGTGTGAATCATCTGGTGTGTGAGAAGTAATGCCTTAATACGAAATTGTTCCCCACACTCTGTACATGGGAAAGGTTTCTCCCCTGTGTGAATCCTGTGGTGTATGAGGAGGTTACGCTTCGATGAAAAGTAGTTACCACACTCTTCACATGTAAAAAGTTTCACCCCTGTATGAATCATGTGATGTTTGAGGAGGCTGCCCTTAATACTGAATTGTTTCTCACACTCTGTACATGGGAAAGGTTTCTCCCCTGTGTGGATCCTGTGGTGTATGAAGAGGCTGCTCTTCCGTGAAAAGCTTTTCCCACACTCTGTACATGTAACTTCTTTTGCCCTTGTGTGAATACCCTCATGGTCAAGGAGGCTGTTCTTCCGTGAAAAGCTTTTCCCACACTCTGTACATGTGAATGGCTTTACCCCTGTGTGAATCCCCTCATGGTCAATGAGGCTGATCTTCCTTGAGAACCTTTTTCCACACACTGTACATTTGAAAGGTTTGTTCCCAGTATGAATATTCTGGTGTCTGAGGAGATATTGCTTCCTGCCGAATTGTTTCCCACACTCTGTACATTTGAAAGGTTTCTTCCCAGTATGAATATTCTGGTGTCTGAGGAGATATTGCGTACTGCTGAATTGTTTTCCACACTCTGTACATTTGAAAGGTTTCTTCCCAGTATGAATATTCTGGTGTCTGACAAGATATTCCTTACTGCTGAATTGTTTCCCACACACTGTACATTTGAAAGGTTTCTCCCCAGTATGAATATTCTGGTGTTTGAGGAGATATTGCTTACTGCTGAATTTTTTCCCACACTCTGTACATTTGAAACGTTTCTCCCCTGCATGAATATTCTCATGTCTAAGGAGGCTCCATTTAGTATTGAGAAGTTTCCCACACTCTGTACATTTGAAATGTTTCTCCCCTGCATGAATATTCTCATGTCTAAGGAGACTCCACTTAGTACTGAATTGTTTCCCACACTCTGCACAATGAAAGGGATTCTCTGCTGTGTGACTCCTCTGGTGTGAAAGGAGTTTTCCCTTCAGTGAAAAACTGTTTCCAGTGTCTGTACAGGTAAAGGCTTGCTTCTTAGTGTGGACACAAACATGTGTGGCAAGGTCCCTATCCAGTAAGAAGCTTTTCCCACACTTGCAGCAGACAGAAAGCGGAGCACCACGATGTCTTAAATCTCTCTCATATCTTTTGCTTGACCTATATTTCGAGTCAATCTGTGCAAGGCCTGTAAATTCACCATCATGTGGCACTGGTTCCTTGCACGTGACCAACATGTGGCAGGAGTCATTGGGTTTTGGCACTTCTGAGCTGCATGGAATCAGACAGTTTCTGGACATCTCAGAACAGATCTCTAACAGGAGTAAACAAATAATATAGAACTGAAATGATTTCTATCTGAAAATCAAATTACTGAAAGCAAATTACTAATAAAATACTTTGCAAAATGTATTTAATCACTGCTTAATTAACAAAATGTTCTCTTTTTAACCCATGGTTTTTACATTTGGCCCATGGATATCCAGTTTCCCAAATGACTTTGATGGAGGCCACCAGAGACCTGAAAGTTGTTTCTAGTAGCTCACAGTGACTTCAGTTTAAAACATATATCATTTGTATTTATTACTGTATTTATTAGCTAGGGTACATTTGCGTATACACATGATTACTTCTCATGTACAATTTCAATATTAATAAAGTTAAAGAACTCCAGATGCTTATCTCACTGCTCAAAGTCATGGGAAGGTGACAACGGATGTTCAAGAACGTGGGAAAGGCCAACATGAAAATGAGGCCGGGATGACAAGTAAAGTCTAAACCCCCAAATATGGAACACACTGAAAAGCAATATATTTCATTTTCCAGAAGACAGATTGTCTCTGGGCTTGACGGCATTCAGGAACAAGGCATGGAGGAGAAGGTTAAGCAAAAGCTGTAATTTAAATATAAATTTGGCTATCTACAAGTGTCGGAATCTCTCCAGTAAAGCATCAGTGTAAGAACAGGAACACGAACTTGAAAAGATTAAATGGGATATCGTTGGCACCAATGAAGTAAAAAAGATGAAGCTCTCATTGAGGTCAAAAGCAGACACCTGTTACATTGTAGGAGGTACAGAAAATGGAAGAATCAGTGTTGTAGACGTCACTATGTTGTTTCTCCACATCTTGATAACAATGGAGTAAGAAAGGCCATTGGAAAGAGCATCCAGCACTGTCATTAAGTTGACAAAGATACAGGCTTCAAATAATCCAAGTGTATGCCCCAACATCAAGTCACACAGAAAATGAAGTGGAAGATTTCTACCATGAAATCAACTACTTTAACAAAGGATGTCACCCCAAGATCATTATGGGAGATTTCAATGCAAAGATTGGTGTTCAGCAGAAATACGAAGCATTGGTTGATAAGTATGATTATGGTAACAGAAATTAATGTGAACACAGATTAGCAGAATGTGCAGAATGTGAAAACTTCAGCATCATGAATTTAGTCTCAAAGAAGAATCCATATAGAAAAGGACATGGAGTATTCCCAATGGAATCAAGAAAGGAATTGACTATATCCTAGTTAGCAAGATACACGTAATTAAAGACTGCACAGTTCTTAACCATTTTGACTCAAGTAGTGATCACTGATTGGTTTACTTCCAATTACATCTAAAAGCAAAATGGAAAGTATATGGATTTTAAAAAGAAGACAAAAACAATAAACATCAATGTGGCGAAAATAGGATTAATCAGCGCATTGATAAAGGCAGTATGCTCGGTTGATTAATCCTAATTCGCGTAGGGACTGAAGGGGTTAAATTTATGTGCACCACACATGTATGCATTGTTGTCTATGCATTGTTGTCCCCTTTTTGCAGGCTAGTCTCTACCTGCAGTGCTGAATAACAGGAGCCGTTCCATTAAGACTGCTAACTCAGGAACGGAGTGAGCCAGCACCCTGATTTTTGGTGTGCAGCCTCAGTGTAACCCCCCAAGCACACACATATTAAAAATATAACTGTAAGACAAGTGGAACAGAGATTTTTTTAAATTGTATTACTGTGTGCAATTTTAAAAAGTCAGGACAGGAACCATTTTCCTGTCCGCCTTTGTAAGTGAATGCATTAAGGAACAAATGTTATGCATACATGAGTTGGGGGGTATGTTCCTCTCCAGCTTCAAAATGCCCCCTGTTGAGGCAATGCCTATGGGTCTAGGGACGTGTGGGAGATGAAATGCCCCAGAGTCTTAAAGTGTGACTTAACCGGGATGTTTCTGAGTAGCAGATCCTTTTACTCATCCTGGATTTTTCACACCTTGGGACCAAACTCCAGACGTTGCGTCCCCAGAAACAAGTGGCCCCTTTTTACTCAGCAGTGCTACCAAGCTGCTCACTGAGCATGCTCAGAGTTACCTGGGCTGGCTGTAGGATTTTCCCACGTTACATGGCAGGCTATGATAGGAGGAAGATAATTCCTTGCCAATGGGATGAGGCTAATGAAAAACTCCAAGGGCCCCTGTCCTTAAAGAGGCCTGTAACCCTTATTCCTGTTGTTGTTACCGGATTTCTTCAAGAGGATAAGATCTAAGTACAGCGGCTGCGATTCCAGAACGCAAGGGGTTAAAAACATCGCAACAAGGAAACTAGCCGTGCTTCAGGATTTCGTTAGCCCTGGGAATTCCAGAACAAACCCCAAAGAATCAGAACAAACTTTTTACATTTCAAGGAAATAACGGGCTGGCAATTTGCACCCCCTGCAAAAGGACTGCAATTTAAAAGACTTTATTTGTGCGTTTTTCATTCACTGGACCATTTATCCCGTTCCCCCATTTAAGTAAGTGTTTTATTAAGTGTATTCTCAAGTTGTTGTGTGTTTGTCTAGTAAGGAAATAAATGACAATTTATTTTGCTTAATTTGTTTGCTCAATCAAGAATCCCCAAAATATAAAAATTGTTGATAAGTTCAGTCCATCGTGACAATCAAGAACAGCAGAAACATTCAAGAAGAGCTGAAAGATAGGATTCAGCCTGCTAAAAATGCATGGGGACACTAACTATTATGAAGAGCTTATGAAGAGTGTAGTTGAAAGAGCAAACATAACTGGATTTATTGTTAACAAATGAAATAGGAAGGAAGAGCCTGGGCACTACGGATTTCTGCTTGTGAAAAAAGATTTATTTAGCCAGTGTGATGACGTTTCGGCCCCTATGGCCTTTCTCAAATGCTAATGGCATGATAAAAACCAACATAACACAGTGTCTTATATACACCCTCCCACATGTGTCCACAATTGTCCGTGATTGTCCTCCATTAGAATATAGGCAACATGCTTTTCTTCCTGTTGGTCCTGCGACATCTGTGACGTCATCATGGGGCGTCTTCCAGCCTTCCGATGCTGTGATGCGTTTGACGTCATCGCGTTCTGTATCCATCGTAGGTCCGCCTCCTGGACGTGCCATCTTGCCCTTCCTCTGACGTCCCAAGGTTTCTTGACGTCAGAGGAAGGGCAAGATGGCACGTCCAGGAGGCGGACAAACGTTGGATACCGAACGTGATGACGTCACACGCATCACAGCATCGGAAGGCTGGAAGACGCCCCATGATGACGTCACAGATGTCGCAGGACCAACAGGAAGAAAAGCATGTTGCCTATATTCTAATGGAGGACAATCACGGACAATTGTGGACACATGTGGTAGGGTGTATATAAGACACTGTGTTATGTTGGTTTTTATCATGCCATTAGCATTTGAGAAAGGCCATAGGGGCCGAAACGTCATCACACTGGCTACTAAATTTTTTTCACAAGCAGAAATCCGTAGTGCCCAGGCTCTTCCTTCCTATTTCACTTGGAATACCACCCAGATTCCTGAACTAGCAGCACCGGTATTTATTATTATTTTCCTTTTTGGGGAGTGCAGCATTCATCTTCCATTTTGTTATTGTTAACAAAAACATAGTAAAAATATCAGATGAGACAAAGCAATTACTAAGGAAACAACAACAAATGAAGCAATAAGAAAATGTAACTGATATGGCGACAAAGACTATCGGAGATAAAAGTTTGAAGACAAATTCAGTGATTTATGAATGGGAAGAAGCAAAGCAGTGCACTCAAACAAGACGATTGATCAACAATAAAAGAGAATGTGCAATTATCAAAAGAATTTTGAGGACTTCTACATGATATTGTACGGGAACACAAAACATGGTATAATCCAGCAGAGGAAGAGCGAGAAGAGATCAATAGTGTACCATGCGTCCTTTGCATGGTAGATCAATAGTGGTGGAAAAGGCAGTAAACTTCCTGAAGAATGGGAAGGCCCCCGGGGAAGATGGAATTACAACTGAAATCTTGAAAGAAGCCGGGGAAATAGAGAAAAGCCGTGCAAAACTCTACATGCTGCTGGAAGAACAGGAAAATGCCAGATTACAATACTTATCCTCATCTACAAGAAAGAAGACAAAGAAGGTCTCAAGAACAGACCAATCTACTTCTAGCATCTTATACAGTCTTAGCAAGCTCAAACCCCAAACCCACTACTTTGTGTATGTACTGTATATATTTGTCTCATTTGGATAGCTACTGGGTTTGTGACCTAATGCATACAACAAGAGACAGAAAAGCCCCAATGCTATATCCAACTTGATACATAGTAATGTACTAAATTATTTATTTTATCTATATTCTGTCTTCATAAATATGGGTCATTTAGTTAAATACAGCTCAACCCCGTTATAGCGCAAATGATTTTTTTGGGCAAAGTTTAATAGTACACACACACACACACACGGAAAAGCCCCAGAGATGCAGAGCAGCCCCATGTATTATCTGTGTGACCTTTACATAAAGTCCCCGGTCAGCAGGTTCCAACTGGAACAGGTTGCACAACGTTTGAGGAAGTGCAGAGCGATCTCACAAACTGGCTGCAAACATCAGCCCGTTTTCCCTCCCTCATTTGACCGAGTTACTAATTCAACCCATTGATCCTTGTTTTCCAAGATTTGCTCTTTGAAACGTATTTACTAAAAAGTTATTCCCGGTTCGCCAGAGAACAAAACAAATTTACCACCATAAAAATAAATTTTTAAAAAAAATGATATATAAAAAATGTATACAATGTTGCAACAAAAAAAAGGAAGAGAAGCAAAACACCCTCCTTGTGTGATGTTGGGTGGTTGATATTTGTGCTTGTAGGCAGCAGCAAAGCGACATGCCACAATCTAGAACACACACACTTTGTTTCAAGCGTCTCTTTCAGTCTGCACTCTGATAGGCTTAGATACGTTTTTTTATGTCATCTGCTCAAGGTATGCTGGGAGTTGTAGTCCTGCTTCCCTTTTGCATAGATTTAGACAGAAACATTTACAGCCCCAGCCGTCTAATTAGTATTCTCGACATCTCTCCCAGCTCCCTACTCTCGCTTTCTGGAAGCTAAAGAAGCAGGGAGAAGAGAGAGCTGCAGATGCCGGGTAAGTCCTCATAGAATCCATGATCATGGCGGCCATTTTGTTTAAAAAAAAAAAACATTTCTGCGATCCCGGTTATAACACGGTCTCATTCTGTGGCCTCCGAGCACCGCGTTATAACGTGGTTCAGCTGTACTTTGGACTAAATATTTTAAGCATATGTCATGGTAGACCCATTTTAGTAGATCCTACACTACCAATGTTGTACGGTCTTATGTATTTCTTCCACTGCATAGAGAGGAAATGAAAATGCTACAGCATGGATTGCATGACATACATGGGGTGCCGAAAGGGTTAAAAAATGTAAGCAGCACTATATGTGCTATGTATGAGCTACAGTGTGGTTAAAATCAGAAGTGCCCTAATAATTATTGTGAAAAAAATAAACCAAAACTATACAAAACTATATATATATACATACATATATATATATACATTATATATATATATATATATATATATATATATAAAAAAAGAAAAAAGAGGAGAGAGCGCACGCCCATAGCGTAAAGGAGTAAATTTAATGAAGGGAAGGGGGGAGGGGGGTTGAAAAACGCACTTACAAGAAGTACAATAAAATCAAGCATATGTGATAATAATCACCACCATCCGGTCTAACTGCAAGCTCTTGGGGCAGTCCCAGGCTCCGTTGGTGAAGGAGCAGCGTCTCAGCAGGTTTCCAGGACTGATGTAAATCATCCGGTCAAAGTGCAGACTTTTGGGGCATTCCCAGGCTCCGTTGGCAAAAGAGCAGCGTACCAGCAGTTTCCCAGGGCTGGTGTGCTGTAGATAGTCCAAGACAAAAGTTCCGTATTGGTAGTGCCTGTAGCACTAGCGCTTGGATCAGTCCGCTCCAGCGCTGGGTGTAGACTTCAATGTCAGTGCGTCTGACGTCATGACGCTCCCTGACGCGTTTCGTCAGTCTCGGCTAACTTTTTCAAAGGGATAACGTGAGAGGGGGAGGACCGGTATTATATACACACCCCAATGATGGTAATTAATGAAAAAAACGCCCCAACTCAGCTGCAGTCGTTTTCCGTGCTACTACACACTATTAAAAACATAGTTACATAAAATACAGATATTTAACCCTGAAAGGATTGGAGGCGATGATTTAGGGAGGTGGAACTGAGATATACATTCAATAGCTAATCAGATTACTAAATATATATAAACAGATGGCACAAAGTTAAACATATATGGGATATAAATTAATTATCAAAGAACAATTATAAAACAATATAATTCTCTAGGGCTCAAACCCAAATTGAAAACACTAATCCTGTATGTGGATCAGACCCCATCAGTTGTAACCATGGGATACATTGCAATACATAAACATGGTGCAATGATTATACATATCTAGACCCCACCTATAGATAAGGAGGGATGATTCACACACAGGCCACTGCACTTTGACCGGATGATTTACATCAGTCCTGGAAACCTGCTGAGACGCTGCTCCTTCACCAACGGAGCCTGGGACTGCCCCAAGAGCTTGCAGTTAGACCGGATGGTGGTGATTATTATCACATATGCTTGATTTTATTGTACTTCTTGTAAGTGCGTTTTTCACCCCCCCTTCCCTTCATTAAATTTACTCCTTTACGCTATGGGCGTGCGCTCTCTCCTCTTTTTTCCATTTTAGATATCTTGTGGACGTGGTGGTCCACACTGAGAGCTGCCGGAGACCCTGCACACCAGCACCCATATTAATCATCGGAACTATTTGAGGACTGGTTTATCCTTTCATTTGCTTTTTTCATGTGTTGTTGATGTATGTTTGTTATGGGCCTATCTTATGTTTATAGGTCCGTATAACCTTTACATTATTGCTTAGACAATTTAGGTTTTACACTAGATAATTCCTACGTAGACATACATAGTGTATATGTTCCTTAGAGGCGCAGCTTTTTTCCCTTCTGTTTGTTATATATATATATATATACTTCCTAAAGATAGCTCTTTTTAGATCCTTCAAGAGAGTATGATATTGCCTCTAGGAGCATTGAGTAGCGAGTGTAGGAGCAAAGCATGCATGTATGGCAGTTTAACCAAGGCCGGAGGCTAGAAGGGTGAGAGTGGCAGAGAAGAAGTGGGGCATGTAGATCTTGAGAGGAAGTTGGGGCAAAATTATAGATCATAACAAGTTTGTCGGGGTCAGTAGAGTAGTAGAGAGAAGAGAGAGGACAGCAAAGTGGAGCTGAGAGCTGTTGGCTTAATGAAACGCAGGTCTCTGCAGAACTGAGGGGTAAATGGAGATAAAGAAATGGAGAATTCAGAGTCAGTAAATGAGATGAGGTGATGGTCAGGGAGAAGAAAAGGGCAAATAGAGAAATTAGAGAGAGATAAGCTTCTGAATTAATCTTGGCATTTAGAGGCTACGAGCACAGGCAGAATACACTGGTCAAACAGTGGAAGGTGATCTTAAAATATATATTCTTTCCAACTTCAATCCATCTCATCCATTGAAGGTCAGCGACCCATTTCTAACCTTTATACTAATTTGAGAGCCATATTACTCCTCCAACGCTGTTGCACGTTGCTTCTCCATAATACCCAGCAAGGCTGTAGACTTCTTATGAGATGCAATTAATACTCCCTGAATACTCCCTAAAGGTGACCATACTACTTTGTAACAAGATAGCCTTTGTTTACATAAATAGATGTTATGGTACTCACCATCAACAGAAAATGTAACCATTTCTCCCATTATTGGGGTTGGATGTTCCCCAGTGTTTGGCTCTTCATTTTCTGACTTAATCTGTAAACTCTGTGACACAACCACTGGAAAATCTGCCAACAAGAAAAGGAAAATCCACTATGTAAAGCTGAGTGGAAACTCTTCTTGTGATATCACTATACAGAAATACTTTGTAATGATTCATAAGTGGATGTGAAAAGTAAGTGATTGTACTTGATTATTAACCTGGAGTGCTGAAAACATTTGAGTTTTTAGTGCTACCAATGTTCATACCTCAATAACAATAATATTCTCAATATAACCTTAGAAAATCATGTGCATTTTATTTATTAGAACATGTAGCTTGTAATTCTATCCCTGCATTAATGTTATTTTCCCCAATATTGTAGAAATGTCTTTATTCAATATGTTTAAAAAATGTACTGACAAGTGAGGGTGTAAGAGTACTTACCACCAACAGGAAATGAACACATTTCACTCTTTAGGGTTGTCAGACGTTCCTCAGTGTTCGATTCTTCTTTCTCTGACTTAACCTCTAAACTCTGTGGCACAACCACTGGAAAACATGACAATAAGAAAGGAAAAATCCACAATGTAAAGCGGGGAGTGAGGGCTCTTCTGATATCGGTAGAATAGAGTACTTTTGTAAAAAAATGTGTTATTGACCTTCTGGTAGAAAATTACTTAAAAAGAGTTGAATACCTATCTTACCTTGTCTTGTATATAATGTATAACCCTGCTCACTTAATGTAACCATGTATTTGTCATCATAACCCTGTGCCCAGGACATACTTGAAAATGAGAGGTAACTCTCAATGTAATATTTCCTGGTAAAACATTTTATAAATAAATAAATACCTGCTGATGGTTCTATGATGAAAAACAGTGTGTAGCCCCCTCTTGATTGACAACTGGTTTCTATAAGGCAGTGTTTCCCCAACTCCAGTCCTCAAGAAACCTTAACAGTCCAGGTTTTAAGGATAACCCTGCTTGAGCACAGGTGAAATCGATCAAACCGAGTGAGCCACCTGTACTAATGTGAGCATATTCTTAACTCCTGGACTGTTATGGGGTACCTGAGGACTGGAGTGTGGGTTAATTATGATAATTGGTTAACTGTGTGGGCTCCAGGTTTTACGCCTCCGCTTTCTACATCATGATCTGTGATGTCAGCATGGAGGGTATAAATAGCCGCACCCTTTGTTCTACAACAGGTTCACCAGAGTCTCAACTGAGGCCTCCATGCAACTCCTGTAAATTGATTGTGTGTGTCTAGTCTGCAGCAACTTATGTTCTGTTGCTATATGTTGATTTACAGTTTGTAAGGTGCCATGTTTTTTAGAAAATGCATGTTGGAGGATCGGAAAATAGAAAATTGATACCCAACTTTGGGTAATTTTCTTTTCCTGGAGAGTCCTTCCATGGCAGTGCTCACCAATGGGTTAAGTTCCACCCTTCCACTGAGATAGGATGGACATCTACCCTTGGAAGGACCATAAATAGCCCCTTCTTCCCTCCCCAAGTAGTCTCAGTACAAAAGCTGAAATATATAACTAGAAAAATGAATACAGCTAAACCCTGTTATTATTCGGTGCTTGGGGTCCACATAATGAAACCGTGTTATAACAGGGATTGCGGGAAAAATGGCCACCGTGATCAGGGGTTCCACGTCTGCGGGGGGGGGGGGGGGAGAGCTGGGATAACTCTCCCATTTGTCCCTGAACCCAGCATCACAGCGGCAGCCCCACGCAGGACATACCCGGAGCAGCAGCTCATCTGTGTGCACAGAAGTTATCCAGTCTGCACAGGGGATGGAATATCTGCTAGGTATGGCTTCAGTGGTATGTGTGTGTGTGGGGGGAGGGTGGAGGAGGGAGGGACCGGCAGCAGCAGTAGCACGCACGATCCCAGAATCAAGAGAAGTAGGAGGTGTGTGTTTTACATTTTCTTTTAAATATAGTATTATTATTACATTATTATTATTATTATTAGTATTATTATTATTTAGTATATATCAATCTATTGGGGCATATCTTTTGCTGGCTCACATGAACTTGTCCTGATTGAGCTTCCCAGATACTTGGCAGCTTTACCTTTTAATAACATTCAGTTTATCATAAGATAGTTGAACTGCAGCAGTCACCTGCCTTTCGAAGCCCTGGCAGCACCTGGAGTGAATAGCTCAAGTCAATTATTTTCTGCATATTTCGCTCAGTAGCTCAGGGTACAATATGAGCACCGCTGTCACGCAGATTACTGCAAGAGGACCCTGCTGTAAGAAGCCAGGGCAACAATGGGTTAACTCCACTGATGGAGGTGTGACAACCAGCGTGTTTAAAGGTGGGGGGTTCACATTATAAAAAAGAACTGTTCTCCATATTCCCGCTGTTACAGGTTTGATATAATTAATCTTTTAAAAAGAGGGGTCGAGGACCCATACCCCTTTATTTACCAGGGTGCTGCTTTTCTGAAAGGGGGCACATCACTGCTATTTTTTTCTAAAGGCACTTTGGCTGTTGAAGCTTTGTAACAAAGCAAAAAAAAAAAACACCCAAGCAAACATTTTTATGAAGCAGTGTTGAAGACACCTTCAGCAGGGAATGGGTTATCAGACAGTCTGTGCTTCTGTTATTTTGGCAATGTGACCATGAGCCATAAATCAGTCTCCATGTGACATTCGGTGTTGTAGCTATGGAGGATGGGCAGCTTTGCAACCCCCCACCTCCCGGATGAAGGGCAGTAAATGTGTATGTAAGAGGTGGATCTTGGTGACTTGTGACTCTGATTTTGTTTACGAAGCACAGACGCCTCATGCCAGAAACACTGCAAAGAGACCAAGCTCAAACTTAGCATGAGGCAAACAGAGAAAAACACTTAAAGTGTGTGTGTCTCCGTGTGTGTCCGTTAGCAATAAAGCATTGAATAGATGTTGGACAAAAATAAACCCCTATAGATGTTGTAAATCGGGAGCCACGCTCAGACCGCGTTATCTGCGGATCGGCGTTGTAGCGGATCGTGCTATAACGGGGTTGAGCTGTATCATCTTAGATCTAAACTTTGGGAGGGAATTGGTGAGCACTGCCAGGGAAGGACACTCCAGGAAGAGAAAATGGCAGCAAGTATGTATCAATTTTCTATTTTCCTGGTTGTCCCCATGGTAGTGGCCACCAATGGGATTTGACAAACCAGTACCTAGGTCCTAGAATAAAACACCACACTCCAATACGTGCTTTTATTTAAGTGATGACAATTGACTGCAGGACCTTTCATCCAAAATATTCGTCTACTGAGGCCTGTACGTCCAAAAATAATTCTTAATAAATGTATTAATTGAAGTCCATACTGCAGCCCTGCATAATTCTGCATCTTCGCTGCCCGTGACGTGGCCATGGCCCTTGTCAAATGTGCGTTAACCAGCTCTGGGGCTGGAATCATTTAAATAGTATAGGCCTTCCTGATAGCCGTTACAATCCATTGACTTATGGTAGATTTTGAGGCTGCTTGCCTTTTCCTTGCTCCCTTTGGAAGACTGAACAGTCCGACGTCCTAAATCCTTCTGTTTGAGAAAGGTAGAGCTTTAAGCACCTCACTACATCCAACGTGTGTAGAATCCATTCTTTGTTGTTTTCCGGTTGATATGGAATTTTGAAACAACCTTAGGTAATAAAAGCTTTACTGGTCTGAGGACGACCTTGTCTTGATGAAAAAAAAGGAAAGGTTCATTCATGGACAAAGCTTGTAATTCACCAATCCTAAGCGCTGATGTTACTGCTATCAGTACAGGAGTGTCTTTAGCATTAGATTCATGTCTAAAGCTTGAGAAAGCGGTTCAAAGGGGGCATCTGTTAGAGCCCGTAATATCAATGATAAATCCCAATCCGGAACTGTGTCCCTGTATTGTGTATCGATTTTCTTCAAAGCTTAGAAGAATCTACTTATGAGATCTAAGGTGGCCAAATGTCTCACTAGTTACAATGCTGACACCTGAACCTTCAGTTAGTTACAGCTGAGCCCTTGTTCTAGGCCTTCTTGCAACAACTCCAGAATTGCAGGAATAAGTAGTTCCAAGAAGTTTACACCTTGTTGCTCACGGCACTGATGTAATTGCTGCCAGATTCTATGATATACTGTAGAAGTAATCATTTTCTTTGCTGCCATTATGGTCTGTACCACCTTCTGTGACAGCCCTCTTGATCTGAGCAGCTCCCACTAAACCTCCATGCCATTAAATTCCATTCCCTGTGCTAAGAAATTGCACTGGACCCTGGAATAGGGGGCCTTAAAATATGGATAGTTGTCATGGTTTGTCTAGAAAAAGTTGAATTACCTGTGGAAACCAGGCTCCATGTGGCCAATTCATGAGTGTAGCCACTATGTCTGCCTTGTCTTATCTGATTTTCCTGAGAACTCTTGGGGTCAGAGGAATTGGTGGGAACATATACTGTATGCGAATTGGAACTTCCATGGAAAGGACAGGGCGTCTACTGTGGTAGCTACTGGATAAAACATTCTTTAGCAGATGAGATCTGGTCTCCCCCATTTTGCGACTAATTGATTGAAAGTCATGTTTGAAAGGCACCACTCTCCTGGATCTAGGGTCTACCGGCTGAGGAAGTCTGCCCGCAGATTTCTTTTCCCTGCGATATGAATCGCTTTAAAGTCTGCTAGATGACATTCTGCCCAGTTAATAAATAAGGTGTAGTTCCTGTATGAGTATGGGGCTCCTTGTGCCTCCTTATATAGGTCACCTTAGTATGGTTGTCTGATCTTATCTTTAAGTTACATCCTTGTAGTTGTGGTGCGAAGTGCTCGATTGCCTCCATTACTGCTCTAGAATGTTGGCTGACATTTCATTACTTACGATAGCCAAGGAAAATTGCCTCTCTCGGTCCCGAGTTGGGCACCCCAGCTTGAGCTGCTTGTGTCAGTCATAAGCATGAGCCAGACCTGATCTTGGAGAGGACAACCTGCTTTTAGGTTTTTGTCGCTTTCCCTCCATTTTAAGGATTTTCTCATGTTTTGTGGTAAGGAGATACAGTAGTCCAGGCTTGCTGCCTGCCTCTGCCAATGGCATAAGAAGTTTTGTTGAAATGTTCTTTTATGCCACTTGACCCAGTTTACCACCTGTATGGTTGCTGATGGGCACTATCAGCCTCATGCAATGACAAGCCCGCCATCTATTGTTGGCTCTGGCTGTACGAACCGTCTTCTTCAAATGTTTTATTTTGTCGGAAGGAAGAACCACTCCCCATGGGGCCTGTAACTCAGGAAGTAGGGGGTCCCCGGACCTGAAATCAATGCGGTTCAGCTCCGGAGACCCCCAGCTACAATACAGTGTGACTAAAATTAAATAAAAACCCCGCAATCGCCTGTTAGAGGCGTGCAGGTAGAGTGACTGATTCAGCCTCTTACTGTGCGTTTCTTTCAGACTGGTAGACACCGGTAGGATTAACACAGCAGGGACCCCTGCTGTGTTAATCCGATAGGCCATTAGTCTGTCGCGGCAAATGTAGAAAGGATCTCAGGGAGATCTCGAAAACCAATTTGAGAAATGGTCGGTTAACGGCCGCTGCATCTTTATCTTGATTCCGCTCCTCCTTCTCTTACTGTGCACCTCACAACTGGAACAATCTACCGGAGACTCTCACAGCCGCCACCAGTCTAAGTTCTTTCAAAACTAAAGCTCTCATTTAAATCTAGTCTGTAACTGTTACATACACTGGCGACACACTTTATTCGAGCTCGGCTAGTCCCACGAATTCGGGTATACCCGGGTGTATTGAGGTTTGTGACTGTTTTCTGCCCGAGTGCATTGGGTTATTTTCCAGGCAGGGATTGAAGCATTTTATTCCCGCTGGCTGCAATACTGCACAGTATATATATATACTGCATTACAATTCATGAATTTATGCCATCTGGTAGACACGCGAAGCATTGCAGCCTATTAAATCCTAATCATTATCATTTAACAGATCAGCCGCCCGTCAGCCAGGCATGAACCCAGGCTGGGAAGGCAAACGCAACGGGGCTTGTCAGAGGTGAGGAGCGGCGCATTCCAGGTATCTGCCAGGTACATACTGGGTATTTGCTTGAATAAAGTGTGTCGGTGCAGTATGGCTATAACATATATTATCTCTGACTGTGCATGCAATGTATTTATATATAATGTATAACCCTGCTCACTTAATGTAACCATGTATTTATCATCATAAAAGTCCACAGAACATACTTGAAAACGAGAGGCAACTCTAAATGTATTACTTCCTGGTATAACATTTTATGAATAAATAAATATGTTTGTTCAATTTTTCACACTGTTATTCACATTTTGTTCACCTTTATAGCATTTGGCATGTATTTTGCATTTTTCATCGCTCCCCAATATTTTTATTAACTTAGAGGTAGTTCTAGGTGGGTTTTTGAGCTGCTAATTAATCACTTTATTTCACATCACTAGCGCCAAGTTATTTTTTCACTTTCACTTGTAGAGGACAACCTGCTTTTAGGTTCTTTTTGCTTTCCCAACATTTTAGGGATTCTCTTACGTTTTGCAGTAAGGAGTTACATTAGTCCATGCTTGCCGCCTGTCTCTGCCAATAGCGTAATAATTTTTGTTGAACCGTTCTTCTATGCCACCTGACCCACTTCACCACCTGTATGGTCGCTGATAGTGCCTATTAGCCTCGTGCATTGACAAAATACATTTTCTCTTTTGTCGGAGGGGAGAACCACTCTGCCTTGCTGTGTTTTTAATTCCATTACCAGGAATCTTAGATTCTGGGTTCGGCTTAATTGACTCTTTTCCGTTTTGACCAATTAGCCCTGATGTTGTATGAATACAACAGCCAAAGAAGAAAAAAGCAGCGCACTGCCAGGGAGCCAGGTGGTAAAAATGTAATATTCTTTATTCAAAAAATGAACATCACCCAAGGGAGTTGTGCAACCTCCTACGCGTTTCAGACGTAATGTCCTTTAACAAGGATGTTGTAAGGATTGGGCTTCGGTCCTGCCCCCATGATGCACCCTGTAATGAGACAGGTGACGTGCCTCACACTGAGGTTGTGCACAGGCGATGCGCAGCCAGCTTAGGCCCCACCCTGTGATGTGTCCCGTGATGCCACAGAGAAGCTCCCTCACGCACCTACGAGCCGGCGCCGTTTTGCAGCCCTGCCATTGGCTGCTCCTCCTTTATATGCTCAGTCAGCCCTCCTCCAAGTTGGCTGAGCATAACCTTAGTTTGTGACTCGTGCTTGCCTCAAACAACCTGCTGTTTACCTTGCCTTGTTTCCTGCCTGCTGATTTTTGTTGTACTCGACCCTTGCTTGTTCCTGGACCTCTGCCTTCTCTGACCCTTAACCTCAGCTTGTACTCTGACCTTCTATATTCCTGGACCCTGGCTACTCACTACGACCATCCGACTTCTCCAACCCCAGACCGCGGCGAGTATCACGACCATTCTAACCTCTCCTACCCTGACCCGGCTACACAACTATGACTCTGCAATCCGGACGCGGTTGCGCAGTTTTTGGTCGGTGTATTCAAACATCCCCACCTCAGCCTTGCGGTTCCGTCCTGTTTGTGGTGAGCACCCGTTACAGATGTGAAATGAATTCTAGCACCCTTGGTAGGAGTTGGAGTAAGAGAACTCAGTCCTGTGTCTTTATCAGAATATCGTCCACGTAGCGGAACATTTGTATTTTATTTATTTATAAAATGTTTTTCCAGGAAGTAATACATTGAGTTGCCTCTCATTTTCAAATATGTCCCAGGCACAGAGTTATGATGACAGATGCATGGTTACATTGGGTGAATATGGGTTATAAATTTTGTATAAAGACATTGCATGAACAGTTAAAGATAAAATATGTATTCCTATATTTGGCGATGAGTGTTATCAACACCTTTGGGAATGTTCTTGGCAATCTCCCCTCAAATGGATTGCCTTTGTGCACCAGAAAAAAACATATTACCAGATGCCAGCAAAAATAAAATAAACAGTGATCCAATACTAGTATACTGCCTGCGCGCACGCCTGCAGCCCAAGCGATTTGTGGTGAACTTGGCTGCAGGAGATTGTAGACGCGTGGCGGGGGCGTGGCGGATGCGTCACAAAGCTGGTTCGCCCTCATTGGCTGAGCAAGCTCACGTGCGATGACGTCATGTTATTTTGATTATATCAGGCAGGGGGGGCCGAGAAATGTCATGGATGAAAAGGGGGCCTCGGCATAAAAAGTTTGCTCACCTCTGCGGCATAGACCTTGCTGTCAGCCTCTCTGAATCCAGTGATGCTTCTGCTACAAATTCCACTGCCAGTTTTAGCTCAGAAAGAGCTCCAACTATCTGGGATCTTTTAACTGCCATCTCCAGGGCTTCCTCCACATTAGCAAGCCATACACTTCATTGCTCTTGACATGGTTCTTATGGCTTTTGAAGGCCTGCAAGCTGCGCCGTAGCAGCAACCAATTTTTTCAAGGCGTTCTCCATCCACCTGTTCATACTGTATTGAAGGGAGGCCGCATTGTCCACAGACAGGGTTGTTCTTCTGGCTAACATTGATACCGCTGCATCCACCTGTGGTGGAGAATCCCATGCTTCCACTTTTTCCTTGAATGGGTAGTCTTGAAAATGTCCTAGTCAAAGGAGCTTTATTGTCTGGCTGGACCACTCTACTTAGATCATCTCCTTCACAGACCAGGAAGGTTCTTGGTTTCCTGTGCAGGCTCCTGAAGGGTGATCTCTAGGTTCCAAAGGGGAAGGCTCGTCCTCGATCTGTACGATCTCCCTTTCTGCCTTGAAAAGTGACTAGATCAAAAGCGGACGATTCTTCCTCTGCTGAAAACTCATTCTCTGAAGATTCAATTTCCAGTTCCATCCTGCTGAATTGTTCGTCCTCTGAATTCTCAGAAGATTAATCTTGCCGGCTTTCCAGGCTAGTAAACGATCTTGCTCGCTTCTGGCCTGTCATAGGCAAACTTAGAAGAGGCTGCTTCAATGACCTGGGTTACCGCGTTGTGCATCCATGATATGAAATCCGACATCGGATCAATTGGGTCTTTTGCCGCATCTCTTCGGCAATCTTCAAAACGCTTTTTATTTTCCAATGCAAGCTTCGCACAAGATACACAATGTTTTGTTTCTTTCTCTTCATGGTCTTCGTTCCAACAGTTGGTTCTGTAGGTGCTCTGGCCACTGGATCCTCCTGTTATGACCCTGGAGTACTGACATAATATGAATAACAAGAGTACAAATCTACCATCTCCCTGGGGCTTACCTTTGGACTTTAGCAACCACAGTTTTAGAAGAGCTTGCATCCATGATGTATCCTGGTTAGGTCCCAATAGGCTTGCAGACATTACGGTAGCAGTGCCTATATAGTTATGGTAGGCTTACAGCAGTTACAGCTTTACATGCAGCACTTGAGCAGGGTTCCAGCGTGTGTGTTGTCCTCTGCACGTCTTAATCCTCCTGTGAGAGTAGCAGGGCAGCGAGAGCATGTGTTTGCTAGAAGCAGAGGCAGACAACTCCCTGGATCGATTATCTTGTAATCAGGTAAGCTCCCACTACACTACAAAAAAAGACTAATTTCTACCTCAGCTAGGTAGGTCAGAAAAAATAATACCTGTGAAGGAAAGGATGGCTATTTATGGTCCTCCCACAGGTAGGTTTCTGTCCCATGAAGAGCAGGATAATTCTGGCGCAGCAACCAAAGAGTGGTTTCCAAACAAAGGAATTAAAATATTATTTTATTAATCCATCTTAAAAAAAGTGTTTCGTTTCGTGTTTCCAAAAAAACACTTTATCAAGGAGTATACAGTGTACCAGTGATGCTTGTTTAAATGCACATACAAATGCCCCGTTTTCGTGCCAAAATGATGACATAGGACCGCCCACAATGCGTGATGACGTCACACGCTCGTCAGCCACGCCCACCAACCGCTACGAGGCCAAAAGGAACTGTAGCAACGACTCTCCCACACAATTACGCCCTGAAACACTGTGGAGATGTCCCTTGAGCATCCAACATCTGCACATAGTGCGCCTCAAACCCGGTGACCACGGAGACATAGGGGAAATCCCTGTCGATCGCGTCACCAATGGGGGCGGCCCCTCATGTGCAGCGTCATGCCCGTGGCCACACCCCCACAGCCATCCCAAGCCGAAATGAAAAAGAGTGAAAGATACGCCCCAAGAGACCCATGAGCCAATGGGTGCATGTCCCCAAGGATGGGCACACCTCTACCTCGTCACCCGTTGCCAGGCAGAGTGGACAAAATATAATTTTATATTTAAAGCCAGAGTATTCTTAAAGGCATTGTTTCCACTCCTATTAGGGGCAAAATTAAATTTTTAAAAACATAACAAACATACATATATACCTTAGTCTCCTAAAGAAACTGTACAGCAGATATTCCTAAAGATTATATAATAAAGCTTATTTGTAATTAATAATAACATCTCTATTACAAAGAAAATCCATCTATGTGAGGTTCAAGAAAAACTACTTATATTGTGATGGTTAATGCAACAACATAATTTTCTCAACATGGCTGGTCTTCAAAATTATCCATATATATAACCAGTGTTCGACAAACCTATACATTTGCTCGCCCCGGGCGAGTGGATTTAACCCCCGGGCGAGTAAATATTGGCCCAAGCAGCACACGTTTGGTACTAGGTGGCGAGTAGATTTTTTTGTGTGGCGAGTAGATTTTTTGGTGATTTGTCAACCACTGTATATAACCATTAATTAGGTTATAAGAGTGCATTCTTAAGAGTGCCCGTCTGGGGACTTTACTACAGTACCTCAAGCAGTTCATATATCCTTATCCTAGTCCTGTGCTATGCAAATATCAATATGTTCCATGGATGCAATATTGAAGCGCCTTTGTCCCATCTCAGCTGCAGGGTGGAACTTAACCCATTGGTGACCACTGCCATAGGGACAACAGGAAAGTTATTAATATATATATATTTATATATATATATATATAAGTGTAAGGGGGTCACCCCCGGTTCCCCTGATTTCCTTTGCCCCCTGCCTTACCCCTGTGGCAGTGGGGGAAGGGGACGGCGACTTCTCCCGGCGGGCACCGCCCTCTTGGTTTTGGCGCGAGCTTCGCCCATGCGCAGTAAAGATCGCGCACGCGGTCCCCATAGAAAAGAGCTTTGCCAAGGACTACAATTCCCAGCAGCCTCTGGGGACTGCACTTTCACCCTTGTCACAGGCAGCATTGAAGCCAATAGAGCTGGCAGATTCTCATGCTGCAGAGTTGCAACAATGTTGTGTGCAGACAGGGTTTTTGTCAGTTGCAGCACGTTAGGCAGTCAGGAAGAAGCAGAGCAAGGAGGCAGACAAGGGAAGGAGGTAGGGTATGGGAGAGAGGGATCCCCTGTACTAGCCAGCACCCCCTTGGCCCAAGATAGCTCTAGTTATCCCATATAGTGAGTGTTGCCAGGGATGCCCTAGAGTAAGGGACCCTGTCACTCAGGTTAGTCAGTTGTTAGTGGGAGTCAGGACTGGGCCTTGTTAGGGGAGTAGGCAGACGCTTAACCCCTTAGGCCCCAGATAGACTCTCCCTCTCCAGTGTATGGTGTATGTAGGATTGGTTGCTGTGTGTTGTCGCTGCATGTGCTGGGCGCAGTGTGTGCAGCGTGTGTGAATGTCTGCAGGCTGACGGTGAGAGCTGTGTGTCTGCTGCAGGCTGTTAGTATCTGGGAGTTAGTAGCTTCATGTTAGGGAGGATTAGGGACTTGGGTAGCTAGGGGAGTGGGGCAGGTTATAACTCCGCAGGCCCTAGGAGATTTCCCCAAGCCACCCCAGGTTGCGGTTCATCAGGGACAGGCCCTAGGTTAGGGTTCCTGTCACGTTAGGGTTAGTTAGGGATAGACAGGGATAGCGGCGGCTGCTGTTCCCGTGATTCGGTTGCTGTTACCGTGAGACGGTTGTGTTCCCGTGAAGCGGTGGGACCCTCGTTGGGGTTCCTGGAGAAGTACCTGGAAAGGATCAGACGGATGCATCGCACGTCTGACCCTTTGAGAAGAGTGTTGCAGGCCCGAGCATCGGAGTGCTCGGAAGGTATTTCTACACATGTGCACCAACAGGCCTAACAGATAATTTAGTGACTGCGCAGTCACCCACGACCTCCGTAGCAGTACGGGACATTGGGTGGGGGATTACCGGACACTGGGTGGGAACACCAGACATTGGGCCTGAGGTGATAAGGTTAACAGGTTATGATGTTATGTAAATGTGATGATATTCTCCATGCATGTTAGTAAAGTCATATAGTTAATATACATGCTGTCTACGTGATTATTATTGTGATTTGTCCTGCGAGGAACCACTCCCCCTCTGGTGGGAGCCATCGCAGGTGGAGGCGCTGTACCGAGAAGATGTTGTAAGTGATCACCCCTAGTATAATTACCCCAGGTTCCCCGTGGCGGAAGCTCAGCCCTCCTGTGAGCCAACAGGTAATGCACCACACCTGAGTAACCTTGTATGTTCCTACACCTCCACAGTATAATCTGCGATTGGGGGGGGGGAAACCCGTTACATATATATATATATATATATATATATATATATATATATATATATATATACACACACACACTCACACACACACACACACACACACACACACACACACAGTGGTCGACAAATCACCAAAAAATCTACTCACCAAACAAAAAAATCTACTCACCGAACACAAAAATCTACTCGCCGAACAAAAAAATCTACTCGCCCCCTAGTACCACACGTGTGCTGCTTGGGCCAATAGGAGCTCGCCACCATGTTAAATCCACTCGCCCGGGGCGTGCAAATGTATAGGTTTGTCGAACATATATATATATATATATATATATATATATATATATATATATATATATATATATATATATATATATATATATATATATATATATATATATATATATATATATATATGTGAATTGTGCAGCATAGTTTCCATAGGGTTGCCCACACAGTAACCTGAACTTATATTGAATCAGCCAATTATGAAAGTTCTTAGCACATCGCTGTCTCCATGAGAGATGTTTCCATTTTGTCCTTCGCAGGGGTAACACAAGATAAGTACCTGCTCTAGAAAGGACTGGAACCTACTAGAGCAGGGGTTCCCAAACTTTTTCCGCTCAAAGCTCCCCAAGGCGATCAGGATTTTTTCAAGGCTCCCCAAGGCAATCAGGATTTTTCCGCGGCACCCAAAGTAAAAACAAAGTTGTATATACATACCTAACAGTTGCAGTGCGCAGTTGGTGTCTCTCTCAGACACACACGCTCTCTCTCTCTGACACTCTCACACACACACACACACACTCACACTCTCACAGACACACACTCTCACAGACACACACTCTCACAGACACACACTCTCACAGACACACACTCTCACAGAGACATACTCACTCACACTCTCACAGACACACACTCACTCACTCTCTCACACACTCACTCTCTCACAGACACACACTCACTCTCTCACAGACACACACTCACTCTCTCACAGACACACACTCTCACTCTCTCACAGACACACACTCTCAGAGACACACACTCTCACTCTCTCACAGACACACACTCTCACAGACACACACTCTCACTCTCTCACAGACACACACTCTCACTCTCTCACAGACACACACTCTCACTCTCACAGACACACACTCTCACTCTCACAGACACTCACTCTCACAGACACACACTTTCAATCTCTCACAGACACACACTCTCACTCTCTCACAGACACACACTCTCAGACACACACACTCACTCTCTCACAGACACACACTCACTCTCTCACAGACACACACTCACTCTCTCACAGACACTCACTCTCTCACAGACACTCACTCTCTCACAGACACTCACTCTCTCACAGACACTCACTCTCTCACAGACACTCACTCTCTCACAGACACTCTCACTCTCTCACAGACACTCTCACTCTCTCACAGACACTCTCACTCTCTCACAGACACTCTCACTCTCTCACAGACACTCTCACTCTCTCACAGACACTCTCACTCTCTCACAGACACTCTCACTCTCTCACAGACACTCTCACTCTCTCACAGACACTCTCACTCTCACAGACACTCTCCCTCTCTCACAGACACTCTCCCTCTCTCACAGACACTCTCACTCTCTCACAGACACTCTCACTCTCTCACAGACACTCTCCCTCTCTCACAGACACTCTCCCTCTCTCACAGACACTCTCACTCTCTCACAGACACTCTCACTCTCTCACAGACATTCTCACTCTCTCACAGACATTCTCACTCTCTCACAGACATTCTCACTCTCTCACAGACACTCTCACTCTCTCACAGACACTCTCACAGACACTCTCACAGACACTCTCACAGACACTCACTCTCTCACAGACACTCTCACTCTCTCACAGACACTCTCACTCTCTCACAGACACTCTCACTCTCTCACAGACACTCTCACTCTCTCACAGACACTCTCACTCTCTCACAGACACTCTCCCTCTCTCACAGACACTCTCCCTCTCTCACAGACACTCTCCCTCTCTCACAGACACTCTCACTCTCTCACAGACACTCTCACTCTCTCACAGACACTCTCACTCTCTCACAGACATTCTCACTCTCTCACAGACATTCTCACTCTCTCACAGACATTCTCACTCTCTCACAGACACTCTCACTCTCTCACAGACACTCTCACAGACACTCTCACAGACACTCACTCTCTCACAGACACTCTCACTCTCTTACAGACACTCTCACTCTCTTACAGACACTCTCACTCTCTCACAGACACTCTCACTCTCTCACAGACACTCTCACTCTCTCACAGACACTCTCACTCTCTCACAGACACTCTCACTCTCTCACAGACACTCTCACTCTCTCACAGACACTCTCACTCTCTCACAGACACTCTCACTCTCTCACAGACACTCTCACTCTCTCACAGACACTCTCCCTCTCTCACAGACACTCTCACTCTCTCACAGACACTCTCACTCTCTCACAGACACTCTCACTCTCTCACAGACACTCTCACTCTCTCACAGACACTCTCACTCTCTCACAGACACTCTCACTCTCTCACAGACACTCTCACTCTCTCACAGACACTCTCACAGACACTCTCACTCTCTCACAGACACTCACTCTCTCACAGACACTCACTCTCTCACAGACACTCTCACTCTCTCACAGACACTCTCACTCTCTCACAGACACTCTCACTCTCTCACAGACACTCTCACTCTCTCACAGACACTCTCACTCTCTCACAGACACTCTCACTCTCTCACAGACACTCTCACTCTCTCACAGACACTCTCACTCTCTCACAGACACTCTCACTCTCTCACAGACACTCTCACTCTCTCACAGACACTCTCACTCTCTCACAGACACTCTCACTCTCTCACAGACACTCTCACTCTCTCACAGACACTCTCACTCTCTCACAGACACTCTCACTCTCTCACAGACACTCTCACTCTCTCACAGACACTCTCACTCTCTCACAGACACTCTCACTCTCTCACAGACACTCTCACTCTCTCACAGACACTCTCTCTCAAACACACACACAAAAATTACCCCCACACCCCCAATACATTTAAAAATTACCCTCCTTTGGGATGATGGTCAGGCCGGTGGCTTGCGGGGGGTGGGGGGGTGGGACGGCGGTGGGGGACGGCAGCATGCCGGTGATGCGGGGGGGGGGCAAATCTTGGGGGGGTGGCAGACGGCCAAATGCTTCATGGGACGGCGGCAGCGTGTGGTGGCTGAACGGCCCGGTTCCTGCACGGGGTGAGGGGAGGGGGGGGGGCAGTGCTGCGGATGCCTGTGCCATGTTGGGGGAGGGCCGGTGTGCTGCGGGGGGAGGGTGATTGTGCACCGATGCTGCATGGGGGTGGCGGTTTTGGCTGGGGTGGTGGGGTGTAAGTGCTGCTGGGGGACATGTCAACATACCTAACAGTTGCAGTGCGCAGTTGGTGTCTCTCTCAGACACACACGCTCTCTCTCTCTGACACTCTCACACACACACACACAACACACACACTCACACTCTCACAGACACACACTCTCACAGACACACACTCTCACAGAGACATACTCACTCACACTCTCACAGACACACACTCACTCACTCTCTCACACACTCACTCTCTCACAGACACACACTCACTCTCTCACAGACACACACTCACTCTCTCACAGACACACACTCTCACTCTCTCACAGACACACACTCTGAGACACACACTCTCACTCTCTCACAGACACACACTCTCACAGACACACACTCTCACTCTCTCACAGACACACACTCTCACTCTCACAGACACACACTCTCACTCTCACAGACACACACTCTCACAGACACACACTCTCAATCTCTCACAGACACACACTCTCACTCTCTCACAGACACACACTCTCAGACACACACTCACTCTCTCACAGACACACACTCTCACTCTCTCACAGACACTCACTCTCTCACAGACACTCTCACTCTCTCACAGACACTCACTCTCTCACAGACACTCACTCTCTCACAGACACTCTCACTCTCTCACAGACACTCTCACTCTCTCACAGACACTCTCACTCTCTCACAGACACTCTCACTCTCTCACAGACACTCTCACTCTCTCACAGACACTCTCACTCTCTCACAGACACTCTCACTCTCTCACAGACACTCTCACTCTCTCACAGACACTCTCACTCTCTCACAGACACTCTCACTCTCTCACAGACACTCTCACTCTCTCACAGACACTCTCACTCTCTCACAGACACTCTCACTCTCTCACAGACACTCTCCCTCTCTCACAGACACTCTCCCTCTCTCACAGACACTCTCACTCTCTCACAGACACTCTCACTCTCTCACAGACACTCTCACTCTCTCACAGACACTCTCACTCTCTCACAGACACTCTCACTCTCTCACAGACACTCTCACTCTCTCACAGACACTCTCACAGACACTCTCACAGACACTCTCACTCTCTCACAGACTCTCACTCTCTCACAGACACTCTCACTCTCTCACAGACACTCTCACTCTCTCACAGACACTCTCACTCTCTCACAGACACTCTCACTCTCTCACAGACACTCTCACTCTCTCACAGACACTCTCACTCTCTCACAGACACTCTCACTCTCTCACAGACACTCTCACTCTCTCACAGACACTCTCACTCTCTCACAGACACTCTCACTCTCTCACAGACACTCTCCCTCTCTCACAGACACTCTCCCTCTCTCACAGACACTCTCCCTCTCTCACAGACACTCTCACTCTCTCACAGACACTCTCACTCTCTCACAGACACTCTCACTCTCTCACAGACACTCTCACTCTCTCACAGACACTCTCACTCTCTCACAGACACTCTCACTCTCTCACAGACACTCTCACTCTCTCACAGACACTCTCACTCTCTCACAGACATTCTCACTCTCTCACAGACACTCTCACTCTCTCACAGACACTCTCACAGACACTCTCACAGACACTCACTCTCTTACAGACACTCTCACTCTCTTACAGACACTCTCACTCTCTTACAGACACTCTCACTCTCTCACAGACACTCTCACTCTCTCACAGACACTCTCACTCTCTCACAGACACTCTCACTCTCACAGACACTCTCACTCTCTCACAGACACTCTCACTCTCTCACAGACACTCTCACTCTCTCACAGACACTCTCACTCTCTCACAGACACTCTCACTCTCTCACAGACACTCTCACTCTCTCACAGACACTCTCTCTCAAACACACACACAAAAATTACCCCCACACCCCCAATACATTTAAAAATTACCCTCCTTTGGGATGATGGTCAGGCCGGTGGCTTGCGGGGGGTGGGGGGGTGGGACGGCGGTGGGGGACGGCAGCATGCCGGTGATGCGGGGGGGGGCAAATCTTGGGGGGGTGGCAGACGGCCAAATGCTTCATGGGACGGCGGCAGCGTGTGGTGGCTGAACGGCCCGGTTCCTGCACGGGGTGAGGGGAGGGGGGGGGCAGTGCTGCGGATGCCTGTGCCATGTTGGGGGAGGGCCGGTGTGCTGCGGGGGGAGGGTGATTGTGCACCGATGCTGCATGGGGGTGGCGGTTTTGGCTGGGGTGGTGGGGTGTAAGTGCTGCTGGGGGACATGTCTCCCGGTGCTGCTCCTCCAGCGCACGCAGGGAGAGCCGGCGCCGGGTTCAGCGTTTATTTTTTTTTTTTTAATTAACTGGCCCTTGTTTCCCGCTGCTGGCGGCCCTGATCGCAAGGCCCCTCTAGCCAAGCCGCGGCACACAGTTTGGGAACCACTGTACTAGAGGATGATTCCCTAAAGCGCTTATATTTTGCCGCGTGTGTTGTGTCATGCTATCTATGTATATCTATGTGACGTGTTTATGGACTGCGTTCAATAAACATACTTTGGTTTATAAAAAAAGCCATTTGTATTCCACATTTTCATCCATGCCCGGCCAGCTCTTGCCCCTCAACATTTATATGGCTGAGAGACTGAGATCTTACGTTTTGGATTATTCTGATGCGACACCCCTTTGGAGCTGTGAAAAAGGGGTGGGGGCTTACACAAGATTAATTAATGTGGGTGTTTAACTTGCATAACTGCAAAATACCAGATATCCCCTCCTTGCATATTTGAAAGCCACCAAAATATCTCCCCTACTCACTTAACACGTGTGGATCCATGCTGGTAGTGAGCAGCGCTCCTCTGGAGGTGCTGAGATATGAGGTTCCTTGATTTATATTTGTTCGATATCAGCTGTGCCTGTATAAAAAAGAAACAGAAGAAATGTTTTGTTTTATTGGACAAATTTACAGAATTTAGTATAAGCTTTCAAACCTAAGATTTTTAACACAAAAACAACCCAAAAGTTAGAGGCACCTAAACAAACATATGGTCCATCCTCAAACAGGAACTTAATTTCAAATAGTGCGAAATGCATCAATGGTTCAGGATTATGTAACAATCAACTAGTATAAAACCCCCACTATAAAAAGAGTCAGAGATCAACAGCCGTGAGAATTGCAAAATCCTTTTAGTGCAACATATTCATATACTATCCAGTTCTATACTATGAATAAAAGAAGCAGATAAATCTGGTGCTCCAGTTTGGCGTTAGAGAGACTTTGATAAAAGCTCCCGATACGCTCTCCGGTCCAGCAGTTCTGTTCCACACTGACACCGTCTCTCTATTATTTTATACAGTGAGAAGTGGGCAATGCAGAACAGTGCAGTAACTCCCTCTAACCTGACCCCACTTTTCCCCATATTAAATAGGGGTTTGATCACCTCACCCCCTTATCGTCTCATTTTCGTATCAGTTGTCACACATGACACACCAGTGAGCCTGTGACTTGTGTATGTGACAAGGGTTAATACACACAGCCATGGAGCTGACCCACTTTTCTCTCTGCAGGGTCCCTAAAATGAGTAGTATCTCCCCTCAATCCATCATAAATATAACTTAAAACTGCTGCCACCAGCGATAAATAAAAATAAATATAAAAGAGGAAGGTTTATCTCTATTCTAATCTATTGTAGCAAAAGGTGTTCAAAACACAGTTACTCTTCAAGGTTTGATTAGGGTAAAAAGAACAATACTTCACTTCTTTCTTATATTAAATCTACATTTCAGTGCTAGGTTATAGAAAAAAGATTTTTTACAAGAAACATACATTATAATACGCAGACAGTTTTATAAAAAGAATGGGATAAAACAAACAGAAAATCTAAATGCGTTACCACATAACAATATCAGATTTCCGCCAGGGGTCTTGGATTTGGAAATAAGAGAAATCACAAGTCTTGTTGGCATCAAACACTCATCTGTTGAATTCTAATTTCATATCTTATACTATATTCGTGAAAGCACTGTATGTTTGCCTGCCTGGATGTCCGGTGTCCCTAGGGGAAATCTCATTGGTCCCTTGGGTCGCCCGCCCCCGCACACCTCTCATTGGCCTGAGGCGGAGTGACGGGCCGCACACACACACACACAACACAGCAGCTCTATACACACACACCACAACACAGCAGCTCTATACACACACACACACACACACAACACAGCAGCACTATACACACACACACACACACACACACAACACAGCAGCACTATACACACACACACACACACAACACAGCAGCTCTATACACACACACACACACACACACACACAACACAGCAGCTCTATATACACACACACACACACACACACACACAACACAGCAGCTCTATACACACACACACACACACACCCTCTCCCCCCTCACGTGCGCCGTCTTGCACTGGCTCCGGACGGGAAGCGCGGCCCTCCTACCCCAGCAGCTCCCTTACCTCCCCGGCGCTACCACGCGCTCAGGTAAGTCACTGTGCGTCCCGCCTCAGCCTCAGGCCCACTCCGCATGTCGCCTCAGCCTCAGGCCCACACAGGGCGCTTCCTACCGACGCTCAGCCAGACGCCACATCGAGCGGGCGCCGGGGGGGGGGAGCGCGAGTCTTAGGCCCACACAGGGCGCTTGCTTCCTACCGCCGCTCAGCCGGACGCCACATCGAGCGGGCGCCGGGTGGGGGGGGGGGAGCGCGAGTCTTAGGCCCACACAGGGCGCTTCCTGCAGCCGCCTGCACGCCTCACTCAGCAGGACGGCACATCGGGGGACCAAGCGGGCGCTGGGGGGGGGAGGGGAGCGCGAGTCACAGGGAACGGGGGGGGAGTCACGGGGAACGGGGGGGGAGTCACGGGAATTGGGGGGGGCCACCAGCCGAACCAGCAGGGGGACGGACGCACGGAGGAGGGGGGGGAAATGCCCATACATAAATTATGACAATACATATGCCCACTGCTCTCCCCCCCCCCACTCCCCTTTCCCCCCCCCCACTCCCCTTTCCCCCCCCCCTTTGTCTCCCCCCCCCCTTTTCTCCCCCCCCCCCGCTCCCCTTTCTCCCCCCCCACTCCCCTTTCTCCCCTCCCACTCCCCTTTCTCCCCTCCCCGCTCCCATTTCTCCCCTCCCCGCTCCCCTTTCTCCCCCCCGCTCCCCTTTCTCCCCCCCCTGCTCCCCTATCTCCCCCCCCCGCTCCCCTATCTCCCCCCCCCCCGCTCCCCTATCTCCCCCCCCGCTCCCCTATCTCCCCCCCCCGCTCCCTATCTCCCCCCCCCGCTCCCCTATCTCCCCCCCCCCGCTCCCTTTCTCCCCCCCCGCGCTCCCCTTTCTCCCCCCCCGCTCCCCTTTCTCCCCCCCCGCTCCCCCCCCGCTCCCCTTTCTCCCCCCCCCCGCTCCCCTTTCTCCCCCCCCCCGCTCCCCTTTCTCCCCCCCCGCTCCCCTTTCTCCCCCCCCCCGCTCCCCTTTCTCCCCCCCCCCGCTCCCCTTTCTCTCCCCCCCCCGCTCCCCTTTCTCCCCCCCCCGCTCCCCTTTCTCCCCCCCCGCTCCCCTTTCTCCCCCCCCCGCTCCCCTTTCTCCCCCCCCGCTCCCCTTTCTCCCCCCCCGCTCCCCTTTCTCCCCCCCCCCCCGAAACCTTTACAACAAATACTCACCTATTGTTCCACGAGTTATAAATAATACTACCTATTACGCATTTACATCCCGGGCAACGCCGGGTCTCTCAGCTAGTCCCAAATACAGGCTTTTTAGCCACGTCCTTTAAAATGGGACAAGACTAAGCCCCTCCCCATCTCCTGGGTGTGTCCTATTTTTACCCAATCAGCCATCTCCACATAATTTGTATGGCTTAGGATAAAATACATGTCTTCATGTCTTAAAACTATCCCCGTGTCTCCTAGAATATTGTCTTGATGGCTTTAATGCTAATTTTTAGAGAAAAACGGATATCTGACCTTGGACCCTCACAAACGTAGATCCTTTAGCATTATTAATTCCTCAGATCACAAATTTCTTTTCCCCCCCTCCTGGTCTCTCTCCCCCACATGTCTCTTTCTCCCTCCCCCCTCCCCTCCCCCCCCCCCCCGGTCTCTCTCCCCCAGCATGCGCAGTCCTGTTCAACTGAAATAAAACTTTTTTTGTTACAAGTATTCATGAAATCAGTGTGTGCAAAATGTATTGAATTGTATTGGTTCCTCTGGTCTCTCTCCCCCCCCCCCATCTCTTTCTCTCCCCCCCATCTCTCTCTCCCGGTCTCCCTCTCCCCCCCCCCCCCCGGTCTCTCTGCCCAGTCTCTCTCTTCTCTCTCCCACCCCTGGTCTCTCTCTCTCCTCTCTTCCCTCTCTCTCCTCTTTCTCCCCCTTCTCTCTTCCCTCTCCCATCTCTTTCCTCTCCTCTCTTCCCTCTCCCATCGCTTTCCCCTCCTCTATTCCCTCTCCTCTCTCTCTCCTCTCTTCCCTGTCCCATCTCCTCTCTTCCCTCTCCTCTCTTCCCTCTCCTCCCTTCCCTCTCCTCCCTTCCCTCTCCTCCCTTCCCTGTCCCATCTCCTCTCTTCCCTCTCCTCTCTTTCCCTCTCCCATCTCTTCCCCGTCCCTCTCCTCTCCTCCCTCTTGTCTTCCCTCTCCTCTCTCTCTTCCCTCCCCTCTCTCTTCCCTCCCCCCTCTCTATCTTCCCTCTCCCCCTTCTCTTCTCCCTCGTCTCTCCCCCCCCCCCTGGTTTCTCTACCTCCCTCCCGGTCTCTCCCCCCCCCCTATAAAAAAGGCAGTACGGTGAAAGAGAACCTGTTGCTAACATTTTTGAATCCCACCACTGTATGACACGGCCCCCCAAACTCACCTTGGCAAACTTGATACCCTCTACAATTCAATATGCCGTTTTGTTCTCCAATGCAACTACAACACACATCACTGCGAAATGCTCAAAGAACTAGATTGGTCATCACTTGAGTCTAGGCGCAAAGTTCACCTTCCTGTCTCGCCTTCAAATACTTTCTGGGCAAGCTACCCGTCTATCTGAACAAGCTCCTCACCCTGACCACATGCAGCACTTATCATCTGAGATCTGACTCCAAGACTGTTCATGGTCCCAAGGCTCAACAAAGTATCCGGCCGTTCCTCCTCTTACCGTGCACCCCAAAACTGGAACAGCCTACTGGAGACTCTCACAGCCGCCACCGGTCTAACTTCTTTCAAAACTAAAGCTGTCTCACATTTAATCTGGTCTGTAACTGTTACATACGCCTATAATATATATTACCTGTAACTGTGCATGCAATGTATTGTATATAATGTACTGTATAACCCTTTTCACTCATTGTAACTATGTATTTGTAACCATGTATTTGTCATTATAACCCTGTGCCCAGGACATACTTGAAAACGAGAGGTAACGCTCAATGTATTACTTCCTGGTAAAACATTTTTATAAATAAATACATACAACTGAATAAAATAGATCATTACAAAAAAAAATGGAACACAACCCAGTTTGACATACAGTGGGAAATTGGTAGGAGCTAATCTCTGCCTATCAGAACAGATATATTAATATATTCTGATGATTACCTTGCTGCTGCTTGTGAGTGAGTCCTGCCGGCCTGTGATTACTCCCTGTATTCCTCCCTCACTGGTCCCAGTCCCCTGCTGCCCAGTACATTAGTGGCTATTTGCCCAGACTGCAGGTCTCAGGAGGCCGGGATGTGAGCAGCTAATGAATGTCTGAAGCTTCCTATTGTGCAGGAGAAGAGGACAGTCCCACTACCCTTATGGGGGTTA